>NW_026931523.1:0-57500 GCF_032062105.1 Saccostrea cuccullata
TGTTCCTAGCACATCTTAAATTCAGTGAAACATACTACAAACCAGGATACTTTGACTTTTATTTTTTTTTTTTATTTTGTATATCTTTGCATATTTAGTGCAAAGATTATATTTGTAAAGCGAAATAAAATTGACAATAAAAACCTACAATATGGAACATAAAGACCTAAAATATGGAATCTCCACAAGCCCCCCCCCCCCCCCCCCCCAAAAAAAAAAAAAAAACAATTTTCCCTATCAACCTCGTAGTGACTTTTTTTCTTAAAAATATGGAGAGAAAAAAAATCCGTCATAAAAACAAAACTTTCGCGTTCTAGGACATGACTTCCTTTAGGATTCCCTGTGTGAGAAATTTTGCATTATTTACAGTGACTAATTCCAATCATCATCATCCTCAGAACTATTCTCCTCATCGTCTTCATCACTTGGTTGTATCATTTCACTAATGCTCAGCATCTTTTCCATAAGGGCATGTACATCAATGTTTGCGGCAGGTATGGGCTTTTCTTCTACTTTTTCCTCCCAAGGCCTATCTACCGGACGTAATTTTCCTTTGTCGAAGAATAATGAAATAATTATTCAAGTTAATAGTACTAGCTGATAAGTATTTTAAAGAAGAAATATTAGTGTATACATTTTTGCATATCAAAATTTAATTTAAATATCTCATGATTGCAAAAAGATCAGCTTCTTCTTTGAGGCAACAATTTCATCAGAATATTTGCTGATGCAGGTACTATACAAATAGCACATATACTGTAAAATTCTATCATGAAAAACTTACCACGGCCAAATTCTTTTATCTCTTGTAACAGTTTGCTTCTATTGTCGTCTTTGGGTTGTCGCTTTGGAGTCGGTTTCAGTTTACGAGAAGCAGAAAGAAGACCCTTTAAGGAAGTAACCCAGTTCGATTTTTCATCATCAACCTCATTAGTTTTTCCCATTGTAGGTGGCAAGGGTGGTGGTGGTGGAGGTGGTGCCATCTTTGGTTCCACGTATGGTGGGGGTGGGGGAGGGGGCGCCACCTCTTTGACCATAAACAATGAGGATGGGGGAGGAAGTGCTTCCTCTTGGTCCATATATGGCGGTGGTGGTGAAGGTGGAGGGGGAAAATTTTGTTCAGGATTTAGAAAGGGAAGATGGGTGCAAGGTGATGGATATTGGTTAATTGGAGACGAAGGGTTTACTTCTGTAGTGTCACGAAGAAGCTTATATGTGGGAGGTGGCGGCGGTGGGGGCTCAATAGGCCTTGCTGCCGCTCGGAGTGACACCGTTTTTGAAAGTTGTCTCTGAAGATTGGACATATTACTTTGAATAATAAGTGGATGTTGCGTTTCAGGTATCCCAGCATTATTTTTCTCTTTGTGAATTTTAGATTGTTTAGGTATATCATGAGAAAACTGAGGTTTATTGAGATGAGGTTGTTGGTTCCTTTGTTCACTGCTTTTGTTCACTGGTTTCCTTTCATGCACGTCCAAGGATCTAGCAGACTGATTTTTATATGCATTTGCTTTAATAGATCCAGCATTATTGGATGAAAACTCCACTCCATGTTTCCTATTCTCATATTTCTGTACTATACTTTGAAGAGATCGAGGTGTTCTCTTCCCATAACCGTCTTTCTTTGTTCCCTGCATAGAAATATTTAATGCATTTATACTGCCATTTTAGACTTCTTAAGAGAAGAGGAATCGAAGTGAGTAAATTACAAACAATATTGATGCAAATTGATTTTAGTTACAATTCTTTGGTGAAGAGGGAGTTTTCTTAGAAGTCTTTCTTTATTCCTGATGTCTCTCTGGATCTCTTTAAGCCATAACTCGATGAAGAAATCCGGATTGGTGTAAAACTTCAAACAATCGCGGCCATCAACTCTGTAATAACAGTTCATAAAACTATAATGTACTTTAGGTGATGAAATTTAGGCGCCTATCTCCGGCAACATGACCTTTCTGGGTTATTATACCAAATACATGTACTGCATTTCAAAATCATTCATAACATAGGATTTTGAAAATTTCCATGCAGGTATTTTACTTACCCAAATGTTACATGAAAATATGGTTTGATAGAGCGTATAGTAAAATAAATTTGTTGGAGTCAACAACCGCGTTCTCCTTTAAAAATGATTTACCCTTTGAACAAATTTGATTAAAATATTTTATAGGTAGTCCTTTTCTCTTTGAATGGCAAAATTAGGAATTCATAAAATTAAGACTAGATACTCGTTATCCCTAAAATAATGTTTGTATAGATGTTATAGAGTCATACTGTCCAAACATCAGCAGGATGACCACGATTTATTATTAACTTTCATTATTTGACTGTATATGTTTTGCAAAATACCACAGTTGTTTCTTTTTTGTACTAACCTATATTAGTTAGGTTCTTTTTTGTATTTACCTGTATTGGTTAAGTTTGTCTAATGCTGGTTTAGCATCACATTGACTGTAAGCCTTAAGTACACATCGTGGCGCTGTACATTTAGATACGACTTGTTGGTCAAGGCGGGTTGAACTCTTGTATGGCTTCCTCTTTGTAGCATCGTTGATGGAAACTAAAAAGAATTGATTTCATTTACTACATTCAACGTCAAGATACTGAGGAACAATTTCATAGCACAATTGTTTATAAAAATTAGTTATCATCACAAAATTAGAATAAAGTACTGCTAGTATACTAAAGCAACATATTTCTTTCTTTCGTATACATTTACGAAAAAGGGATAAAAGCCTTAAATCTCAAAGAATAAATCTGTCAAAGTTACTGGCGTAGACCCGGAATAAAAAAAATGTATCGATCATAGAACTTAAGAAATAATGACTTTAAGGTTTCGTCAAAGGCCAACATGTCTAAAATTTTAATTTTACAATAGCCCCAAAACTATGTGAGGTATAAAGTTAAAACTTTTACAGTTTATAAATTTTTCATTGATTAACAGATACAAAGTATCACTTGATAAAAAAAATACTTGGAAAAAATATTAATTAAGAAAAATTCTTCTTAAAATGCATATATTTTCAAAAAAATACACCTAATTAATACATAGATCTTAGTGAAAACCATTATTGCAGAAACAAAATATGTTTATCAATGAAGGGCAAGTTGGACTTGGATAGCCTCTGGAAACTTGTTTTCCCTGTTTATTTTGTCCAAATGTTAAGACTTGAAAGTGAAAGTACAATGCAAATGGCAGATTTTATAGGGGTCTTGTCTTGATACTTGTCGTGCTTTCAATAACAGCCTTTCAGAGACCATTCAAGTCCAACTTGCCCTTCAATGATAAACACATATTATTTTTTCAATGATGGTTTTCACAAAAAAGACAGAATAAAGCAGGTGCATTTTTCTTAAAATATGCACATTTCCTGATACAATTTTTCTCAAAAAATATCATTTTAAGAAAGATTTGTCATCAAGTGATACTTTATATCTATTAATCAATGATATATTTAAAAACTGTAAAGGTTTTAACTTTATACCACACATAGTTTTGGAGCTATTTAGAAATAATTTTTTAGACATGTTGACCTTTGACTAAACCCTAAGCAAGAGAGTTGATATTTTTAATTCATCAACTTGTTGGTCATTTATGTATTCTAATTTAGAAATTGTTCATACTTATAGCATGCTCGAGCATGATCAACTAAGAGATCAACTAACAAGTCAAATCAACTAAGAGATATATGAAGGTATGATACAGGGAAGGGAAATGAAGGTGACGACTGAAAAGTTTAAGTCATCAAGTTGATCAAAGAGCTTGATTGTTAGATTACCATTTGTGTCTTTTTCAAGTAAAATATCCAAATATGAAACAGATGTGTCAGACTCTGTGGTACCTGTTATCTCAAGCTCATTAGAATATATTGTTTCGTCATAAGAATGGAAATAACCATTATCAGTTGACAATACATCGTCGATGTATCTAAATGTCGAGCTGAAGGCCACAGCAAGTGTTTTCTTCTTTCATTTATAAGATTGTGGACAAATTCTACATCATATGAATACAAAAATAGGTCTTCTAATAACAGGGCGCAATTAGCACCCATGGGAATTCCAATGGATTGAATATCAATTCAGAGTATTGCGGAATATATTTGTAAAGCCAGAGTGAATATTATAGCGAATTAATTTTGTTGATGATCAACAAACATTTAAGAATTACATATTTATAAGCCACATCCTTATCTCAATTGGTATATCATATGCCTATGATAGTTTCACCCTACCTTCTTCAGATACATAAAGCGTTGTAACCGTCTCCTTTAGATTCCTGATGCGCCTCTCGAGCTGCCGCGTGCGGTCCGTGAACGTCTGCACTTCCTGTGACAGCTCGGTAAACATGTCCTCCGCATGCTTACTGAGGCTGCTGAGCTGTAGAATGATGTTACTGAGCGTATGATTGGTCACGCATTCCAACTCATCTTTGATGCCCTCATCTACCTCTACCCGACTAACGTTGATGGGTTCCAAACACCGCTGTATAAATGGCATAGTCCTTTATTCGACTTATTACAGAAAAAATAAGAATAAATAAAATAAATTCCCAGAAATAAAATGGAATATTTGATAATTCTTTTTTAGATACGATCATAGTACTTCATAATTACACGTATAAAACAATTTGGAAATAACAAACTATAATTTTGTATGTTTATAATCTACAGAAATGTAAATGTACACGTAGTACATCCAAGATTGTTTACAAACTGTAATTTTCTATCTTTGATAAATTACTTACATTGTTGACATCCAATTGACCAATACAAGGAGTTCCCTTTATTTCCTTCCTTCACGTTATTTATATTTTATAACAACGTTGATAAGACTATGGCTACTTTTCTTTAAGCTTGAGAGATAATATCATGTTTCTTCCTATATATCTACTCCATCAGTTATATATGAAACCTGAGCTTTTAGAAACAATATTTGTGTAAATAGAAAAAATTACCTGTTTATCATCAGTTTCGACGAAAATCACGTAATATGTTTTTTTTCCTTCTATGTTGTAGTTATATATTAAAATGAACAGTTTACTACGCGTTATCGTAATAATTTTATACTCAGAAGGAACAATTTAACTGTTTGTTTACGTTTAAGATTAAGTTTTCCTCAAAGAGAAAATTACAGGATCATAAAAAATGATTAAAAAAAGATAACATTTCGAATCTGAAAAACAAAGGTATGTTAGTTAAACGTGTAAATTGTATATTAAAGCAACAATTAAGAAATTAAAAAGCAATATCTAAAACCATATATCCCTCTGTTTTCACCATATCGGAGGTGACAGGGGAATAAAGAAGGCTACATGAACAATATGTGATGGTTCCAGCAGACAAGGAACTTATAAATGTGGTCTTTCTTGGTAAGACTGTATTTAAGAAGAACAGAGAGTACACATTAAAAACACAATCCAGTCTTTAACACTTAAGACCGCGGAACATTAACTTGCAAAATTGGAAATATACAGCTTACGTCATTTCTATCTGTTACAATCAAAACATTCAGTGATAGACAACGAAATGGGTGGGTATACAGTTCGACGCGGACGTTTGGAAAACATCGGATTGAAATAGCAGATCGAAATTCATTTTCAATCCACACTTTTAATATTCAAAGCAGAGAGAAATGTGTGTCCAAAAATACTATATTTCAACTCCCAAAAACATTTTGTTTGACTATAATATGAGTTTTAGCTTATAATAATGGAAATATTACAGGACAAAGATTATTTTTTAGGAGATATTTGATTCTAGAAGGGGGGGGGGGTAAAAAATTGTAGAGTCATGTCATGGCTTAACATAACAATATATTTTATTTCTAGGATTATAAGAGTGCATGAGTTTTATACTTATTCTCACTGAAAACTGTTGGACAACTTTATTTAAAAATCGTTCACCCCCCCCCCCCCCCCCCCCCCCCCCCCCCCCCCCATCACCAACACAAAGCTATACATATATTTACCAAACAGAAATGAAATGTTTCTCCCTTAAATATTTATTCATTTAAAACACTGAACAAAAAAAATTCAAACTGTACCAAAATTGAAATTACAGTCTTTGTAGAGGAGAAATCTTTAACGTACATATTGTTGTGAAAAAATGTTTTTGGAGACGCCCATTTCATTGTCTATCACTGAATGTTTTGATTGTACGAATGAAATGACGTAAGGAATTTGCCAGTTAAAACATTCCAGTAAAGAAGGTGTGTTAAAGAATATATATACATATAAATCACATTTTTTTTTACAAATAAAGATACATGTATATATTAACATTAAAAGTTGTAAAGGAGAAATCTTTAGGCATATTGTCGTGCAGATGTTTGAGGCACGGTTTAAATTAAATGACAGTGGATTCTCAAAATTTATAAGAACTTGCAGAAAATTTAAATTCACATTTTTTTCAAGTAAAAGTAGTTTTAAAACCTATCACTTTTCAACGCTTTATACCCAATCAATCCTTACGATAATAGTATATAGAAATTTAATATCATTGATAAAACAATAGAAGGCAGAAATCTTCACACATTGCGATTGGTCATGAAAAAAATTACTTAATTTCTTGAAAATCTCTCTGATTTTACACACATGTACTGTGAAGTTCATATCAAAAGTATGCTGAGGCTTCTCATTGACAACATCTACATTTATGTAGTCTTTGGACATTGAGTCTTTCAACAAACTGCTGGAACACCAATGGCTGCAACAGTGTTCTTCTCTTGGTCGAACTGTTTTAATTCTCCTAATATTAAGGAAAAGTTTACTAAAGTATTCAGAAACTTCTACCCGAGAAACACAAAACATTGGCCGTGAATTCAACTCTACATTCAGATATATTAATGACCTTTTATCAAATAACAATACTTACATAACATCTCTGTAAAATTGTGGCAAGATTTTTTAAACTATATATATTCAAGACTTCAACATATCCACGGTATTCAAGATATTGATGTTCTAGATATGAAATTTCAATTATGAATGAAATATATGGAGATAACGAACAGTATTCAAGCTTAAAGTCCATAAAGCAATACAAAACAAGAGCAGAGCAAACACGGACCTCCAAAACATCAGAGATGGGATCAGGTGCCATGGGAGAGTGAGCATCCCCTGCGGAGCGGTCACACCTGGCGTGTAATCCTTGTCATGATCGGGAAATAACAGAAGAAAGTGTGTGACTTTAAGCATTTGGCTCAATTATAAATTGTATTTTATGACAAGTTCATTGTATTGCTGATAAAAAATTCTTGTTTTAGAAACTGTACATACGTAGAACATGCTCTTGTGTGTGGAATCAACTGAGATACTGGTATATAAACACCATATGCAGGTGATTAAGGTAGATTGCTGCATAAGTAAGGGAAGTTGACAATTGAAAAGTTGAAGTCATCACGTTTATCATTTAGCTTGGGTGTTGGATTACCATTGACGTCTTTTTCAAGAAATATATCCAAAGAATGAAACAGAAGTGTCAGATGTAGTATCTTTTATCTCAAGCTCATCGGGATATATCGTATCAACATAAGAATTAAAATAACTATTGTTAATTGGCAATACGTTGTTGATATATCTAAATATCGAGTTGAAGGTCACAGCAAGTGTTTTCTTCTATTCACGCATAAGATTTTGAACAAATTCTGCTTCAAATGAATTCAAAAATAGGTCTGCTAATAACGAGGTGCAATTGGTACCTATGGGAATTCCAATAAATTGTTGGAAGACCTGCTAGTCTCCAAAAGCAAAATAGATATTGTCATTCAGAAACTTAAGCATCCTTTTTATGGCAACTTCAGAGTACTTGTGTGTGCATCAGAAATGGTTTTTTTTTTTGTTATAATTTTGCAAATGACTATTGACAAGATAAGTAAATTTACGAGTTCCAGTTTTATTGAAAAGAAACAGCTTTCAATGAAATATAAAAAGGCTGGACTTAAATTTATCTTCGGGAATGATTAAGTATAAAATTGAAAAATTGTTAGTTTTTAAGCTGTTGATTTTGGTAAAATCTTGTGATTTTAAATTTTTCCTAAAGTTCCTTGGAATTTTTAAGTATCCACATCCGATTTTTATCACTTTTCAAATATATTGTTGCACAGTAATCTTGAAGTTTCTCCTCCACTGTTGTTAATATCTTAGTGGGAAGTAAAGAAAGAGGCTTGGTTAAACATTTACTAAAACCAGAGACGTATAAGAAACCTGCTACATGTATGTATCTTTGTATGTAAGGATTTTTCTGAAGTTTTGGAATCCAATAAAGATATATATGGTAGTTCAAATTCGTTTTGGTTGTTTGAGGTATAAAAAATATTCAAAACTGACAAGATTTTGAAGAATTTCTTCCTTAGAAAGGGAACAATGAGTATAAGGTAAATTACCACTTGAAGAATTCTACAAAAATACAATTAATGTAATGAACCTTACAAACGAAGACACTGTTGTTACCTGCATTGTCAACATTCAAGAGTAAAGGAAGAAAAATTAAAAAAAAGTTGCTTCTGTGCAGAATTAAAGGATAATGAATAAATTAAGATAGCAAAAGGGAATGGTTATATTGAAAACAGATACATAGCAAATACAGACTGCATACCAAATATGCCTGATGTAGTCTATAAAAATACCTACATTAAAACGTTTTTGTGTATTGAAAGTTCATTTTATGAGGGATTGATCGGGTTTGGAAATCTTTAGTCTAAAAAGTATTCCGTATTTCATAAAGTTGGGTAGTGAAAAATACAGATGTGTTTAATGTAGAATCTCCTCCTATAATTGATGTATGTTCATTTCAAATTCCCATTAGACTAAACAAAACTGCATGGCTTTTTTTTCTCTTTTTATAATCAAATGTTTCGGAGAAACATACCTTATTAAAGATTAAAAACTAATTGCGTATAGGTTAAGAGTCCAATGTAAAGTCCTGCATTTGCAGTCAGACAAGAATTAAGATTTAAACTTGAACCTGAACAGGGGAAGATTCTGCAAATAAGTCAATCGATTAATATGAATTATAGAAAACTAAGATCAGGTATGTACAAAAGCTACGTTTTTTTTATCTACCTCTAATGAAACATTTCTTAATAAGACAAGGAAAGTTTTATGTATCTCCCTTCATCTGGTAAAAACACTAACTTGCAAATGAAAAATTGACTTTAAATAAACGCCATGTACACAATAAAACACTATAAACATTCTGTAATGGGAAAATGAAAGCTTCATCTAAATATAACTACTACTGTCCTACAGATGTGTTTTCACCATACATTAAATGAGAAAATACAATATAAAAGTACTTTTATTCAAGGAGGACAACCGAGGATTAAGCAAAATCAACAGCAATTATCAATTCATGATTTTCTTCTTGTCGTGTGCTGAAATTAAAGTAAAGATACTGTGTTAAGAAAATACAGTATTATTGTACTTTGTTCAGAGGAAATAATCTAGAAAGCATTGCATTCGGGAACTGTTACTACACTATGCTTTGATAGAAAACTATTAACAGGCAATGGATGCCATTCTATTACTTTATTTTCAAAAAGATGTTTATGTTATAAGTTGCATGTAATTAATATAGAAGAAGATTTTGCCAAAATAAGGTTACAATGTAGTTTGATGGAAAAGTTAAAGTAGCTATACTTGGATATCATAATAATTCAGTTTGTCACTAGTATTTCTTTTAAAATCAAGGTATTATACAAGTAACGATGATCACGGATCTAAACTAAAAATGAAGTGAAACATATTCAAAATATAGTAGTTTCTCTATGCCATAATAAAGCAGAAATCTTTGATTAGCTACAAGATATACTTGGATTATACAAATTTATATATAAAACATGGATTAATGGCAATCTTCTAATGTTTTTTTCTTATATACTTTTATTATGTGTTACAAATACATCATCACTGCATCAGCTGACTACAAAGCCGCGTGTAGATCTTTTCAAGTTACACATCATTCATCTCTTCAAATATTTCATTAAAAGTTGGGTCTTTGGAGAAAAGCCTGTTGTCATGGATACTCAATCAACAAAAATAACTGCAGCGTTTACATTTTAGGATAGTATAAGTCTGGAGTTAATGCTGATCATTCCCATTCACCTTCAGAAGAGTCATCCTCCTCTCTACGTACCTTGATCACTTTACGACGCATTTCCAGTGCTTTGTTCATGATGGAATGAACATCAAAGTTTCCATCTGGTACAGACCTGTCTCTCTCTTGTTTCTTCTCTTCCACCTTACGCAATTCTAAAAATAAATTTAAAACTTTTATTTCTTTTCTCAGCAATAGCTCTATGTATAACAAATGTACTGAACATCACAAGGAGAATCTCAGAAATTGCAAATTAATCATAACAGATTTTACTCATGCAGTTGCTCTACATGTAACACAAAACCACCTACATTGAGGGTTGGGTAATTATTACAACCAATTAACACGTGAAAACTTACGCTTGCCCAGTCGAATTTGTGCCAACAAGTTACTTCTATCATCCACCACGGGCTGAGGTTGGTACTTTGGTTTCAGTTGTGGAGAAGCACTAAGATCCATATTTAGGAAACTAAATCCAGTAGAACTCTCATCATCAAAACCTTTAGCCATAGACATGGGTGATGGAGGGTGTGTGGGTGCTATCCCTGCATCCACAAGTGGTGGACATGGGGGAGGAGGGAAATTTTGTTCTATGCTCATTGGTGGGGAAGGCAGGTCCACCTCTTGCTTTGCAGGTGAAGGTCGATGAGTGATGGGCACTTTAGAAATTTCTGGACTAAGCTGATCCTCATCTTCACCCAGGGGTGGAGGGGGTGGTGGCGGTGGTAAACTGTCCCTGTTTAGACTCTTCTGATGATACTGTTGTGCATTTGGCATCAAAGGAGGGGGTGCACGAGGGGGCTGACTGGGCCTCGAGGCACCAATACTGCCAGAAGATCTTCGGTGTGACATTTTTGACATGCAGCTCTGTTGAGAAGATAAATGGTTTTGAATGCTTTGAGGATGGTGACTTCCAGGTTGGCCAATGTAATTATAGCTCTCAGTTTGAAAGTTAGACTGTCTTGACACATCCTGAGAATACTGTGGCCCATTCTGTGGAGGTCTTGAGACCCTGTTATTATTTTCTGCTTTTTGCATTTGCACCTCTAAGCTTGCTGGTCGTGATTGGTTGTTTTGTATATATAGTAAAGCGGGATCAGCCCTATATGATTTGTTGGAAAACTCTACTCCCTGCTTCATATCTTGGTATTTCTCCACTACTGTCTGCACCTGTGGAGGGGCTTTCTTCTGCTGATTTGGCTTCTGTGGTCTCTAGAAAGAAAAAATTAGGCATCACGCCACGTTAAATAGTGACTTACAATTACGTGTATAACTGTATTTGTTTCTTGATATTTTTATTTTCAAACAAAACGAAATGTATACATGTAATAAATGTAAAGAGAGCAGAAGTCTTTTATATTTCAGGTTAGAATAATATAATTCTTTATGGTCAATTGGGCATATTGTGAAGAATATGCTTACTGGTTCAAAGATGAATTGAAAAAAATCATAAAATTCAAGAACGTCATTCTTAAAATTGTTTATAAATACTTCAGAAAAAAGCACGATTTACTTTTATCATGTTTGAATTTCCATAATGTTTTATTCAGTTGATTTGAAAATTAAGTGGAGAAAGAGAAGTTACATTTTGCCTTATGTCTTTTAGTTCCGCTTTCTTTTTTTCTATATCTTTTTGCATATCTTGGAACCATAATTCAAAGAAATATCCTGGATCTGTGTAAAACTTCATACTATTCGTACCATCTTCTCTGAAAGTACAAGAACAAAATGTAATATTTCATTTCTAAAATAAATTTGTATATCTTAAATCAATAATGAATATAAAATTCAGCTGGAACGGGGAGTCTTCACTCTGTACATTTTATCCTAGGTGAACGTTAGAACGATTAACTCCTTTTAATTTACAGTCAAATCTCCATACAGTCAAACCTCAATATCTCAAACTCGATGAAACAAAAAATACCTCAATCTATCTAAAGATTCGTTTGAGTCGTGATAAAATATTTATAGAATAAGTCTATGGCACGCTAAATTCACAAACATTAGCTAAACCTAGTTTCACAAATGATAAACTAGGTTTATCGACTGTAAACTATAGTTTACAAACCGTAAACTATAGTTAACGATTCGTTAAATATAGTTTTCATCTTTAAAACTGTATTTAACGGTTGTTAACTATAGTTAACGAATGCTAATCTAAGTTTATTTGTCTGTAATAAAACGTTAACAATAGATTTTGTTGATAAACATAGATTCACGTTTGTAAACTATAGTTTACAATTGGAAACTATTGTTAAGATAAAATATTTAAACTATATTTATCAGATCGTTAACTATAGTTATCGGTTTCGTGAAACTGTATTAATCAGATAATCTATGTTTTTCAATCCATATGATTGTTTTCGGTGTTAAGTATAGTTTACGGTTGTGAAACATAGATTATCGCGTTAGTTATGGTTTACAGATGTAAAATATAGATTTACGTCGCTAACTACAGTTTACAGTCCGTGAACTATGGTTAACAACCGATAAACCTAGTTTATCGATTGTGAAACTATGATTAGCTGATTTTTGTGAATTTGGCGTGCCATATAAGTCATTGGGAATTTCAAATCTTTTGACATACATTCCTAATATTCTTGATATCAGTTTTCGATATCCGAAGTTCGACTGTATTACCTTTATTCACTTGAGATAAGTATATATTTACCTGTAAGGGTTAAGTTTGTCCAGAGCCGGCGTGGCCTCACACTGACTGTAGACCTTCAGTATACACCGTGGTATTGTAGATCTGGACACAACCTGTTGGTTATGTTTGGTAGAACTCTTGTAAGGTTTCCTCAGGTGTATATCATGGATGGACACTACAAAAAACATTTCAAATGTTATAATTCATGTCAAAACAATATATTTATTAATCATGAAATTTTGTCATAATATCAAGTTTTCATTTGAATCCCAAAAACTAAGCACGACTATCATTAATCTCACCAAGGACCTTACGAAATTAGCATTATAAATAATTTCAAAAATTTAAATATGACAGTGATTAATATTAAATACGATTTAAGTCAAAAATACATAGATCAAGGTATTAGACAAAAGATTTCTTTAACAACCCATTGACAGCATTATTTTTTGTCTAGATTGTCGCGTTTGTAACCTTTTAACCCGAATTATTATGTTAATAACACAACCCCATAATGACAAGGATGTTCACACCTCCATGGCACCTGATCCCACCTCTGATGTTTTGGAGGTCCGTGTTTGTTCCACTCCTATATTGCATTGTTTTATGGACTTGAGTTTGATCGAATGCTGTTCGTTAATTCCATATATCAAAACCTCCCCCTAGTTGAGTCCTACCCAGTTCTCCAGCAGCGTCTAGCCTGGTGACCTTCTCCTGTAGATGGTCTATTCTACCCTGGAGCTGCCGCGTACGGTCCGTGAATGTCTGCACTTCCTGTGACAGCTCGGTAAACATGTCCTCCGCATGCTTACTGAGGTTGCTGAGCTGTAGAATGATGTTACTGAGCGTGTGATTGGTCACACATTCCAGCTCATTTTTAATGCCCTTCTCTACCTCTACCCGACTAACGTTGATGGGTTCCAAACATCTTTGTATCAATGGCATGATTCGTTACGTCAACTCTTGCTGTAAAAAATGTAAAAATTGTTATAATCAAACTCTTTGGCATACTAACAAAAGTACATGTACAGGTACTTAGAAATATTATACTGGTATTAACTCCACTATAACGAAAATTAGCATTTTAATAACACAGCCCCATTATGACAAGAAGCACAAAGCGGGTGTGACTAGTCGGCAGACGAACTCCATTATGATGAAAATAATTATATATTTTCTGCATACGGCGTTTACATATTTCAGTTGATTCGATACGCACGCAAGAGCATGCTCTACGTATGAACAATTTTTACAAAGAGGTAAATTATTGACAAACAAGTTGGAGACACAAACATTTCAGCAGTCTCGTTAAAAGTCGTCATCATTTCGTAAGTTCTATATATTTTCTATGGTCGATGCAATGACCTTGTCATCAAATATAATTTATCACTGAGTCAAATGCTTACTGACGTTTTTCATACTAATTCTTAGTCCATTATTCATTCACTGAATTAACGACGGGTTTTTTTGTTATTTCCCGATCATGACAAGGGGCACACGACAGGAGATGCTCACTCCTCCATATGGCATCTGATCCCACTCCTGATGTTTTGGAGGTCTGTGTTTGCTCTGCTCCTATTTTGAATTGTTTTATGGACTTTTGATCTGGAGTACTATACGTTATCTCCATATGTTTCATTAAGCTAAATTATTTTAGTGGCAATTAAGTCAGAATGTTTAATATCTTAATGTCTGAATGTTTTAACATATGTTCTATATACTAGTATTTATTTAATATGCTATTTACACTGTATAACTTGATAGACAGTCATCATACATATTAAGATTTAGAAACTTTGTTTATTCATTAAGATAGAAAATTATGTTTGCTTAAAATCTAGCCTACTAGTTTTTCCATTGCTTTGAGAATTTTCTCTGCAATTAATATCGTTCAGCCAATTTAGATCCGAATATTGCCCTTTACAAAAGGTTGCCCAAACCAAATATTTTTTTCTCCAACATAACATGTATTCTCTCCACAAAATAAAGATGTAATCATAAGCCAAAGGCACCTTTTAAGAAATTTTGACTAAACACTTGTTTTTTTCATAGATGAGATTTATACATACTTGGAACTTCCTCATATATATAGAGTTGAAAAGAAGGGACGCGTTCACGCTTATAACGCTAAAAAACCCATCTTGTTTCTATTATAATGACAGTACATACACATAAAAAAAATTGTAGTAATTATATATATTCTTATCAGCAACTGATCATGATTGGTCATGTTTTTTTTTCAATTTCTAGTTCATATATT
Organism: Saccostrea cuccullata; assembly: GCF_032062105.1. NCBI lineage: Eukaryota > Metazoa > Mollusca > Bivalvia > Ostreida > Ostreidae > Saccostrea > Saccostrea cuccullata. Next base: position 15,002 of record NW_026931523.1, read on the forward strand.
TTTTTTCACTCTTCATAAATAATCATGCATCTAATGGTAATCATTATCGATACTTTTAAAATAATTTCTTTTGACCCAAAAATAGTTGTTGTCAAAAGCATCTAGAAAAAAAAGACATATGAATACTGTGAATAGCTGATTAATGTAGCAGGATGCACATTAGACTCTCGCCCTCAAATGAAATCAAAATGAACCTAATGAAAAAGTATTTTGCATTCACAATGCATTTCGTTTGCCACATTTACAAGGAAATAAACCAGAACGAAGGGTGTATAACTTAAACACATTGTTCTGGTAGCAAAGAAAACTTTAACCTGAACTTTTTATATTGCATTTTTAAGAGGAAAATGGATAAAGTATGAAGATATTTGCATTGTATTTTAAATAAACACAAATGTTGATCTGCTTAACTGGCACTAAATTAATTTATTCTTGAGACACAATATGATATATTTTCACAATTATATTCTATTTTAAAACTTACATATCATGTACCACAATTTCAAAACACAAAATACGATTTGATGTAAATTGAATAAAAATCGTATTGGGTCTGATTGTACGTGTATCTTAGCTCATACACAATATATGATCCGAAATGTAAATAAAAAAAGATCACCCTCACCTGTTTTAAACGTCCTGTTTTTGTGCAGTACGTGTACCCGGTAGATATGGTGAAATATTAATCATAATACAGGAAGATAAAGTAATTATATTTGTGTGTCTACTTTTAAAAATTATTATTATTATGCAAATGACAGGAACAGAAAATCACAAATGATCTGATCACACCTGAAGTCATAGGGGTAAGCTGGACAAATCAGATTTCATTACTTTTGTATATGATGTCAAATGTAGTAAATAGACGATTATAGTGGCACAATAAAACTTGTCCCTATATGTTCCTATTATATATGGAAATCTCTGTAATGCAGAAATAAAATATTTTTATCCTTCTCCTATATCATGACATTTTAACAATATGATAAAAAAGAATGTCAGTCATAAAAAAAACTAAAATCTCACATGTGTACATCCAAAGACTTTCATAAAGTTTCACTGTTAAAGAAACAATGCATTGTTCACTGTACATGATTAATTCAACTATCTTCCTCGGCATCCTCTTCACTTGGTATCATTTTACTCAATATCTCTTCCATATGGGTATGTGAATCAATGTTTGTTACAGGTATATGCCTTTCTTCCATTTCTTTCCTCTCAAGGCTTATTTACCGCACGTAGCTTTCCTATATTGAAACATTGAAATTAGGACAAAGGGGAATTTTGATCTCAATTTAGATTGGGTTGAACATGATAAATCTTGCTTGGAGGGAGACAGTCGGTGAAATGCTATATTCTTAGGAAGTAGCGTCAATGTGGGACGGGTGGTGCTTGAAGCTCACTAGGCATTGCTAAAACTGACAAAAAAAATTGAAATCTGTCTTTGAAGATTGTCGATGTTAATTTGAAATGGGAGTTTTGGCTAACCAAGCATTATTTTTTTTCCATGTGAATTTTAGATTGGTCGGTTACATCATGGGTATGGGTATACTGAAGTTCAATGAGATGAGGCTGTCGGCCCCTATGTTCATTGCATTTGTTATCTGGATTCCTTTTTGGCAGGTTCAAGGATCTAGGTTGGTTATTAAATGCATTCTCTTTAGCAGAACCAGAAATATTTGATGAAAACTCCACTCCATGTTTCTTGCTTATATTTCTGTACTATACTTGGAAGAAAAAGAGGCGGTCTCTTTATAAAAAAAATCTAAAAAAAAAAAAAAAACAAAAAAAAAACGTCTTTCTTGGTTCTCTACAGTAAAAAAAAAAGTGTCAAGCAATGCATTTATACTGTCAATTTATAATTTTAATCATAATTGATTGGTGTAGATGACATGTACAGGTCATTTACAGTATTTACAGGTCATTTTAATACTAATATTTCCAATGAAATATAACACTATATTCTTTACTTTCACTGACAATATTAATCAACACATTACCTTCTTTCTCTTAATCTTTAATTTGTTCTCTTGTTTCTTTTATCCTTATATCACTCTGGATATCCATGAGCTATAGCTTAATGAAATATCTTGTATTGGTGCAAAACTTCAAACGTTCGCGGCAATCAACTCTCTAATAAAGGTACATATGCATAAAATTATTAAGCATTATTTATGATAAAATTAAGGCATATCTCTGACAACATGACTTTTCCTGAAAACGAGTTCATGTGCTACATGACTGTATGTTTCAAAATCATTTAAAAATTCAATCAAGATTTTGGGGATTTTTAAGGTTAGTACTTCACAAGTATAATCATACAAAATTAATTTGGAAATACTAGTAATAGACTCATTTTCTACATTTGCAATGTATATTTTACAACTATGTGCACACAGTGTTTAAATGTAATACAATCTAAATTGTAAACTAACTGTATCTTTGGTAAATTACTTACATTGTTGCTATCCAATTGTTCTATCAAAGTTCTTAAAGTTTATGAAGGGAGTTCAAATTGATCTTCCTTTATTTACACTTTCAATTTCTATGAAACCTGAGCTTTAAAAAAATTTGTTCTAATCTGTGAACGTTACCTGTTTATCATTACACTCTTAAGAAATAATACGTTTGTTCTTTCCTTCTATTTTTCTACATAAACAGTTATGCATTAATACATGCCCTATCCACAGCCATTTTCTTCTCTTTCAAACTTGAGAAAGAACTCTCTGGTCCTTTTGTACAGCTCCTAATTTGAGATGGTATATTTTTAAAAAGAAAATCACGATTAAAAATGATAAACTGAACTTGTTTGAAAAGGTTTTTACTTTATGCTTCAGCATCAATTGTGACCCCAACCATGTTTCTCTTGAAGATCCTTATTTTTGTGTTTGTGCTGATCTTTGCTGACCTCCAGATGTTTCTTACCAACATACGCTCCTGTGGCTTTTGAAATTCAAGCTAGTACATCTACCTCTGAGTTAATCTGTGGTTATCTTGTCAATTTAGATAGACAAATCCTACACTTCAAAAATTTTAAAATTATTTAAGGTGATGTGCTCCTCTGATTTAGATTGACCTTCATGATCTTGGTCTGTTTGTTGATATTAAGGCCAATTGCTGTTTCTGCTAGATGTTTTGTTTTTTCTTGCATGTCACGATGGTGGTGTGATAGCAGTGCTATGTCGTCTGCAAAATCTAGGTCTTCTAACATCTCTGTCATGGCCCAAGTAATCCAGTCCGCTTATTCTTGATGGTTTCTAGCATAATCCAGTCAATGCAGAATGTAAAGAAAAGAGGGAGGAGCAGACATCCTTCTTTTACTCCAGTCTGCAATTTGAACTCCTCTGATAAATTTAAAAGATAATTTCTGGCATTTAAATCTCATGTACAACATCTTTAATGATGGTCTTAAAAATTAATTTTGTTTCAGTTACCTAAAATGACTGAATTTTTTCTAAGGCTAGATGTCATTAACGCTGTCAAAAGCTTTTGTAAAGTCGATATATATGTAAAGTGGAGAGTTAAGTCATTTTGAATATATGTAAATTTGTCTTATATATCTGAAATTCCATATCATATCTCCCATTTCAGTCCTGCCTGTGTCTTTCTGCAAGACCTGCAAAAATGTGATTCTGTTTAATAACTTTTAGCACTTTCATGGAAATAGAAATTTTTAATTAATTTTTGTGTGAAAGGTCTCCTTTTTTTTAAATGTATAGGCCTGATATCTACAGAAAATATTAACTTCAATTCCCAGATGTTCTGTAGAATATTTAAATGATGGAGATGTCCAGGAAACGGCCTTGAGGAGCTCTGCATTTATCTGGTCAATGCCAGCAGCCTTTCCATTTTTAATCTCTTTATAATTATTGCCTTTTTACCTCTTCATACTGGGTGGATCTGTATTAATATCCAGTATGCTAATGGCTGGTGCTATCAGGACCTCATTTCCTGTATAATTTATATTGAACACTTCCTCAAAATGTTCTTTCCATCGTTTCTGTACATCTTCTTCTTTGGATAAGACGTTTCCTCTTTTATCTTTTACTGGTAAATCTGCTGTCTGAAATTTACCAGCTAGTGTTTTGGTGATACGATAGAGGGTTTGCATATCTTGTTTTGAAGCTGCTTGTTCTGCTTCATTAGCTAGTTTTTCAGTGTATGCCTTTCTGTCTGCGCTTGCATTTTTCTTCTTTGTCTATAGTCCGATATTCTGCTTGGAGCTGGTCTTTTTGTCTCTTTGATTTAGTGGACAGGATTTTCTTTTTCTTTTCTTTTTCTTTTCTTTTCGTTGTTCTACTATTTTCCATGTGTTCTCCGAGATCCATTCCTCTCATTTCCTCTTTCTTGGGCAAAGTATTTGCTGCGCATTTTGTAAGAGTATCTCATTAAATGTTTCTTGTCAATTTCATCTGGGTGTTCCATAAGAGCCTCAAACTTGTTCTGCACTTTTAATTGAAAAGATCTCATAACTTTTGCATCTTTAAGCCTTCGGATGTTAATAGGAGGCGGTCTTCCTGAGGCAAAAAATTATATTGATTTCCTTAGCTTCAGCTTGAAAAGAGAGAAAACTGATTGGTCACTTCCCACGTCTGCTCCTTGCTTTGCAACCACATACAGGAGGCTACTTCTCCATCTTTTGTTGATGATGACATGATCAATTTGATTTTTCGTATGTCCATCTGGGGAGTTCCATGTTGTCTTATGGATATCTTTGTGCATAAATATAGTTCCACCAATTATCAAGTTGTTTTCTTGGCAGAAAGTGCACAGTCTCTCTCCATTGCTGTTACATTCTCCTAAGCCTTGCTTACCCATGATGCTTTCTCTTCCTTGGTTGCTTTTCCCAACTGTTGCATTTAAGTCTCCCAAGATAAGTAGGACATCGTGAAATGGTGTATTGTCTACTATTTCTTGTAAGCTGTACACTTAAAAAAGAAGGTCTTCTGCATCATCTGTTGGTGAATTTGAAAATGATGTAAGTTTGGCAAAGGCTCAGCTTTCTTGCTGTTATGAAAAGTTCATTCACTGGCTTCCATTCTAATAGACTTCTATCAACTTCTTTTGTTGTGATTATTGCTACTCCCAAATAAATTTTGTTCTTCCAGAGTAGAGTATTTGATGTCCTGACACTAGTTGTTTTGAAAGGAAACATAATAAAGCATAAATTTTAATCAAAATTGTTTGGAAAAGGGGTGTAACCACACAGTCACAGCAAAGAATACTTATATTCATACTGAAACATAACACTATATATGCTTTATTTCCTTTAACAATGTACTTGCATTAACTTCTTTCTTTTAATCCTTGATATATCCGCGTCTCTGGGTCTCCTTGAATCATACCTCGATGAAAAAAAATTGGATTGGTTTATATCTTCACACAGCTGCGGCCATCAACTTTGTTATTATGGTAAATAAGAAATTCAAAATTAATGTATATGACAAGATTAAACCATCTATCTTTGACAAAACGAATTTTGAAAAAGAGTTTTTATACAAAGTGCATGTACTGTATTTCAGTATCATGTCTTTTTCTGTCTTTGTAAAAAGAATATAATTCTATATTTTTAAAATTAAAAATAACCATATCTTCATTAGAAAGTTTGTACACAAAATTATCAGTCTTCTGTCTTCTTTTTAATATAGATACATGTATTCTAATTTCTACATTTACATTTAGATGGATTTATGATCCTTTCCTTTCAAAATCATTGACAAAAATGAACTTTATATAACAAAATTATCTCAAGCTTGCATATATTAATTGCTTTTCTGTTGTTTCCTGCTCACACCTGAACAATGTCCACCATTTCCCTGTGCTCTTTGTATTGATCATCAACACAATCTCTATCATAGTATGGAACAGTTTATACTGTCTCTGTGTATAAAGTATTTACAAAAAGGAAAACGATAATAGTATCGGGTTTGTTAAACCGCGGCATAAATTAGGGCGATGTGTTTGGGTACATAATGTGTATTCATAAATTTTGATGAATAACATTTTGGTGTATTGCAATGTTCTTTTGTTATTGAAATAATTGCAGGCAACTAAACCGGCTCTTGTTATGCAAACAAATTTGTATGCCCTTTGAAAAAGTTTTGGAATATCATGTCACAAGTTTAGAAATGTGTGGATAGATTACATTGCCAAAATATGAAAAAATGCAAAAAATGTAATATTATCATTGAAAAAACAAATATAGACAAATCACATTCAGTAAAGGTTCCATATCAGTGAAAACAAATTTCTGGATATGTTAACATGGTGCTAAAAGTGTAATATACAATCAAAAAATCAACAGCACTAATAATTTTAAGGAAATTTTAAATGGTAAAAATCAGCCTATGTGATATTTAATTTTTTGTAATGTATATATATACATGTAGGACAAAATCAGTTAATATACATGTATATGCCGTATTTTAATTGTTTACTTTATTTTTTTTAGTTCAAAGGTTAATTAATTAAGGTAATTCCAACCTCCTGTGATGTTGTAAGTTTCTGCAAAAATGTAATTAGGTTAAATTCAGACCTAAGAAACAATATATATTGAAAGAATACTGTGCAATAGGTGTAACGATAAATATTGTTAAGTAAAAGAATTTTTAAATGCATATTTTTTTTTATTTAATCAAAAATTCAATCTTAAAAAATGTTGACAAGGGCTTTAACTCCTTCTATGGTACTTCATTCAGGCATCATTTGCTTTATTGTACTTCGCAAAAGGATAAAGTCATGTGACGTCCTTTCAGATATTCACAATTCGAAAAAATCCTCTCTTATAACTATGAATTTTTAGCGCCAAGCATTATGCAAATTTTTTTACTGTATTTTTCATATGTGATTTACAAAATATTTGTTTTTTTATTGAAATTTTACTACTATTTCCCAAAATTATTTCATTTTCCAGTTCTTCGGAGAATAAATTGTACAAACAAACCTTTGGCATAGTTGTTAAAAATAACAAAATCATGTTTAAATGAATAAAATAGATAACTGTCACCTTAAAGTTTTTAAATTTTTATTAAATTTGAAATCATTGTTTAAAGCACTATTGAAATCAATATTTCAATCACTTTTGAAATCTGTATTTTAATCACCTTTGAAATAATTATTTCAAAAGGGCAGACTTTTTAACATCACAGAAGGTTTACAAGTTCTTTATATTCTATTGAAATTTATTATTTGCATCATTTCAATGAAATTGCAACACAGCATAAAAATATATACCAATCCTGGAGATGCTCAAGAAGTTTTTTGTTTGTATATCTGCTCAAATTGCATTAGCAATAATGAATCAGGAGAGAAAATTTTTTGCAATAATTGAAAAATTTTAAGTATATCAAATAAAAATAAATGCAGTTTTTGTACTTTGAACCATTGTAACAAGTACGGTATAAAACATTAATTGTTGAATAAACTTTATTGGTCATGAATGTGCAGTTTTAAAACTATATATATGAAAAGCTGAATAAAGAGGATCATTTAGTGAGCTCATTGCTTACAGTACCTCTAGTTTTTACTATTTTATACGCATTTAAAAAGCACCTTGGACTTTGTCAAAATTTAAATTCTCTTTTCAAATAGTCTGCGGGAACTTTGAAAAGAAAATCTTTAAAACACAACAAAATGCATTCAAAATAAAGCAAAGTTTATTGCATATGCATGAGAAAAAAAGCTACTACAACGTAGTTAACACCATGGTTTTATCTAAGAAGAAGAAAAAAATCCCCACATACAAATACTGGTCAATTAACATATGCATTATCAATAAGCACTTCAGTAACAATTTATAATTCAAAGTAGTGTAAATACATGTATCCGTACGTTAAAAAGTGGACTTGTATGAAAAACTTTCCGACACCTGCAAACTTAAACATTTATATCTTTTATTTGATGCTATTTTTTTTAAAAGAAATGCAGCACTTTGAATAATATTATAAACTGAAATAAATTAACAGCAACAAAATATTAACGTTTCTCTTTCATATTAAAAGAAATTTACACACATTCTATATTTGAAATCTTTAAATATTCATCATAAAAATTATGTTTTATCTTTTCTTGAAAGGGAAATCATATCATCACTGATCTAAATTATAGTGTGTACAATAAGTTCAGTTCTTTTTTGTACTAGACCAAGTATTTAACATTCAAATGGGGGCATACTGCTCATATCACATGATTATTTCATACCAGATTACTCTGTCTTAACATTTGCAGAAAAAGACACATTATTTGAAAAGTATATCTATGTAGGTAATGGATAAATACATATCTATTGATACTTTGTAAATATTTAAAACTGACATAGAGTATTGGAAGAAAATTTTCATCCATTATAATTATATTTTTGCACTACAGAGAAAATGAGATTAAAATATGTGAAGATATTGAACTATTGATTCATAGAATAGTAGTAGGTCCAGTATTGCATTAAGAAAAATTGTCAAGTTAAAAAAGTTTGCGTATGTGCAGAATTTCAGAATAAATAAATTATAAAATTGAAATGGGAATGACAATATTCAAAGCAGATACATAGAAAATGCTCAATACAGACAGCATACTAAATATGTCTGAGGTAGTATATAAGAATTCCTTTATTAAAAAATTAAAGCCTTTTTTCTACATGGAGAGTCTGTCTCATTAGATTTTGATCAAATTTTGAATACCTGAGTCCAAAAATGCATTCCATATTTCAAAATTGGGTTTTGTAGTGAGCAAAATAAATGTGTTCAATTTACAAAGAGGTGCGGAATAAAGAAAAACACTTTTTAACATTTGATATACATTCATTTCAAATTCTCAATAGAATAAAAAGAATTGCATTATTTTTTACCTTTTTTTTTACATTAATGGTTTGAGAAACTTGCCTTGTTAAAGGCTTAAGACATACTGTGTATGATCACAGAGTCCATTGAAATGTTCCACATTTGCCCTCAGACAAGTACTTATTAAAGAATTAAACTTGAAAAGGTAAAGATTCTGCAAATAAGTCAAACAACTCACGTGAATTTTAGAAAGCTATTACTTTTATATATACCTCCTTTGACATATCTCTTCATAAGACGAGGAAAGTTTTATGTATCTTCCTTCTTCTGGTGAAAACACTAATATTGCACATGAAAAATTGACTTTTTAAATTAAAGTTATGTACACAAACACTATAAAACTCTGTAATGGGAAAAACATAGCTTAATCTACAGATATTTACTACAGTACTGTAGATCTGTTTTCACCATTCACTAAATAAAAATTGATAATTAACAAGTATGTTTATTCAAGGAAGACAACTGAAGGTTAAGCAAAAACAGCAGCAATTATGAAATAAATGATTTTCTCTCTTAGTCATGTGATGAAATTACAGTTTACATACAGGGCTAAGAAAATACACTAGTTCTTTTTTGGCTACAGGAAATAATCTAAAAAGTAGTACTATTCTTAAACTGCTGTTTGAGTATTGTTGCACTGTACTTTGATAGCATACTGTTACATGTATCATGCAATAGTTGTCATATTGTACGTTTATTAAGTGAAGTTTATGTTATAAGTTGAGTGTAATAAATATAAATTTTACACTTTGAAAAAAATCTTTCAGTTTTGTTCATCAGTAGTATGGATATACTGTTCTCTTATCATATTTTAAACATCTCAAATTCGATAATTACAGGCAATAACACACAGCATGAAACACTGAGGAATGTCCCTTACCAACATGAAGAATTTCTTTCCAACATGAAGACTTTTCTCAAGATAGCTTACACATAATGTAACAATACAACAATCTCCCACGCAGAGTTGTCGTTCGTTCCTCTCTCAGACACCTCTGCAATGGGCTCATGTCAAGACTTTTGACATAACGTATAAAACGTAATATCTGCAGAATTTTTTCAAATAAAATTAATAGTTCTGGATTGATTAAATAAATATTATCTCAAAACTCAGACATAAGCATAGAAATGGAATTATAATGAATTAAATCAAATGCACTATTTCTCGTGTTTATCACCGTGATATACACGAGCCAACGACAGAGGTGAATGTATGAGTCGATGAGAGAGAGAGAGAGAGAGAGAGAGAGAGAGAGAGAAAGGGAGAGAGAGAGCAATATATGTTCAAATATTCTTATCACATCCTGATATTATGCAGAGGAAATTAAATCGTATGGACAAGATATATATCTATGAAGTTTAATGAAGAGCTTATGTTCATTTATACTTGTTATACTGGTTAAGTAGATATACCTGGATATCATAATAAATCAGTTTTACACAGATGTCTTGTCTTGTAAAATCAGGGTATTATATTAGAAATAATGATCATGGATCTACACACATAATGAAATGAAACATACTGAAGTAATGGAGAAAAGTTTCTCTATGCCATAATAAAGCAGTCATCTTTGATTAGTTACAAGACATTCCTTGGATTATACAAATTAATATATAAAACATGGATTAATGGCAATCTTTTGATAATATTTTTGTCCTGTATTATGTGTTTACAAATACATTCTCACTGCATCAGCTGACTATAAAGCCACATGCAGTTCAAGTAACACTTCATTCATCTCCTTGAATATATTTCATTCAAAGTTGGGTCTTTGGAGAAAATCCTGTTGTCATGGATACACAATCAACAAGAGATCTCGGCAGCGTTTGCTGCCTATGGTGTACATTGTATATTATACAAGTCTGGAGTTAATGCTGATCAGTCCCATTCATCGTCTGAAGAACCGTCTTCTTCTTCACTTTCTTCTATCACTTTACGGCGCATTTCAAATGCTCTGTTCATGATGGAATGAACGTCAAAGTTACCGCCCGGTGCAGACTTGTCTCTCTCTTGTTTCTTCTCTTCCACCTTGCGCAATTTATCTTTATCTAAAAAGAATATTACAATTTCAAATAATTATTATTGTAAGAACACATAATTATTATTCTGTATGTGTTTATCAGGCTTCATAAAGCTTTGGTGCAAGCAACAATGCATTAACTACCGTAAAAAATCATTTACTTAACAATACACGGACATGTGAAGCTAATTTATGATGATGAAAAAATTTTTAAAATAGTTTCTTACTAGCTTAAAAAAATGCAAACACAGTAACAAAATGAAAACTTACGAGTGCCCAGTCGAATTTGTGCCAATAAGTTACTTCTATCATCCACCATGGGCTGTGGTTTGGGCGTTGGTTTCAGTTGTGGAGAAGCGCTAAGATCCATTTTTAAGGAACTAGAACCAGTTGAAGAACTCTCGTCATCAAAACCATTAGTCATAGGCATGGGTGGTGGAGGGGGTGGGGGTGGAGGGGGTGCCATCCCCGTATCCACAGGTGGTGGGGGTGGGGGAGGGGGTAGATTTTGTTCTGGGCTCATTGGAGGGGGAGGGGGTGGGGGAGGCAGATCCACCTCTTGCCTTGCAGGTGATGGTCGATGAGTGGTGGGCACTCTTGAAATTTCTGGACTAGGGTGGTACCGTCTTGGATCCTCATCTTCACCCAGGGGTGGAGGGGGTGGTGGCGGTGGTAGACTGTCCCTGTTTGGACTGTTATGATGATGATGAAGATGTGCATTTGACATCAAAGGAGGAGGTGCAGGAGGGGGCTGACTGGGCCTTGAGGCACCAATACTCCCAGAGGATCCTCTGTGTGACATATTTGACATGCGGTTCTGCTGAGGCGATAACTGGTTTTGAATGCTTTGAGGATGGTGACCTCCAGGCTGGCCAATGTAATTATTGTTCTCATTTTGAAAGTTAGACTGTCTTGACACATCCTGAGAATAGTGTGGCCCATTCTGAGGAGGCCGTGAGCCCCTATGGTCTCCGTCTGGTTTTCTTGTTTGCACCTCCAAACTTCCCGGTCGTGGTTGGTTTGTTTGTATGTTTAGTTTAGCTGGATCAGCGTAATCTGTTTTGTTGGAGAACTCCACTCCCTGCTTCATATCTCGGTATTTCTCCACTACTGTCTGCACCTGTCGCGGGGCTTTCTTTTGTTGATTTGGCTTCTGTGGTCTCTACAAATATTAAGGGATCATGTTTTAAATGGCAATAGCTGATTACATGTATTTGTTCCAAGATATTTTTTTTTTTCAAGCAAAAAAAAAATGTTCAATAAATGTAAATAAAGCAAAAAATATTTATGTTTAAAGTTAGAATATTTTTAAATTTTACTAATTTTTTTTACAGTCAATAGGCTATACAGTGAAAAAAAAAAGCTCACTGATGATGAATTGAAAAAAATAATAGAATGCAACAAAGTTATGCTACAAATCTTTATCAAATATTTCAAGGAAAATGATATTATATTAAATTTTTATGTTTATTTCCTGACATATTTTGTTTGGATGATCAAGATATAAATTCATGGTTCAACAATATTGGTAATTTTATAAAACATTCAGGACATTATAATAAATACAGCATGTAGTTGAGAATAACACTGAAAATTCCCCACCCCCCCTCAAAAACGACTGTCAACCTTGATTTTGCGCCTGTTGTCAATAGTTTTCTTGGGGGGAAATTTTTCAATGTTACCCTCAACTACCAAGTATATGCAGTATTTATATAATTTATCACATGAAATTCTGGACCAGTGATATCATTAGGATACAAATACAGAATGAATGAGTTTGTTTGAGCTATATGGAAAAAAACAAGTTTTGATCCACTAAACATAAAAATACAATTTGAATGTAAAATTCTGGTGTTTTCATGTGTGGATCTAGAAATTGAGTGGGGAGAGAGAATTTACCTTTTTTCTCTTGGCTTTTAGTTCCGTTTTCCTATTTTCTATATCTTTCTGGATGTCTTGGAACCATAATTCAAAGAAATACCCTGGATCTGTGTAAAACTTCACACTGTCCCGGCCATCCTCTCTGAAAGGCAAGTCAAGAGCAAATGTTAAAGTATTGTATTTTCTTTTTAAACAATAAATTTGTAAGTCTTTGATCAATTGATAAATATTAAATTTAATTCTTTTGGAGCTGGATGCCTTGACTATGCACATTTTTTGTCAAGTGTTAAAATGTTTGACTGTAATATTTTTTTTCCTTTTTTACACAACAGTTACACCTTATTATCTCAAATATAACTTGACCAAGGAAAAACTCTGAGATATCAGGGGTAAAATATTCAAAGAATAAAAGGTTGGAACATTCAAATCACTTTGACATATCAAGAATATTTAAGGTTTGAGATACTGAAGTTCAACTGTACTTCTTATGAATGTTCCTACCGTTTGTTTAATTACCTGAGTTAAGTACATATTTACCTGTATGGGTTAAGTTTGTCCAGCGCCGGCGTGGCCTCACACTGACTGTAAGCCTTCAGTATACACCGTGGTATTGTAGACCGGGACACCACCTGTTGGTCATGTTGGGTAGAACTCTTGTAAGGTTTCCTCAGGTGTATATCATGGATGGATACTACGAAGAACATTTTTTAATGTTATATTCCAATTCAGACTTTATCATTAAATCATCATAACCTCAAAATTTTATTCAAATCTCAAAACATAAAGCACCATTATTATTGATCTTTAATACCAAGGGGTATACAAAATACATATTTATTTATCAATCATTTCAAAAAGGACTATGTATGATAAGAGTCAATTTGCCCCCTCAATCAACACTTTAGAATGTGATTCAGATCAACCCTACCTAGCTCTCCAGCAGCGTCTAGCCTGGTGACCTTCTCCTGTAGATGGTCTATTCTACCCTGGAGCTGCCGCGTGCGGTCGGTGAACGTCTGCACTTCCTGTGACAGCTCGGTAAACATGTCCTCCGCATGCTTACTGAGGCTGCTGAGCTGTAGAATGATGTTACTGAGCGTGTGATTGGTCACACATTCCAGCTCATTTTTAATGCCCTTTTCTACCTCTACCCGACTAACGTTGATGGGTTCCAAACACCGCTGTATAAATGGCATGGTCTGTTACGTCAGCTCTCGCTGTAAAAAATATAAGAAATGTTATGAAACAAATTCTTAAATGTAGGTATATAGCAACAATTGTATACTGTATACGGGGCAAAATTGCATATATATTGGGCGAATTTAAAACAGTGCGAATTCAAATTACACAGCATAATTTCTTAAACAAAACTATGATTGGGCGAATTTAAAACGGGGCAAAATAGTTTGCAAGTGCAAAAGGGCGAAAATAACACGGGGCGAAAATAACCCTGTATACAGTATATACTTGTACATGTACTTGAATTAACTCCATTGCCATAAAAATAATGAATAGATTTACATACACATGTATGTAGAAACTTTATATGCATCAATACTGCCATCATGTTTTACCAATGAATTCATTGAGTGTTCATTAACTTTATACAATGTAACTTCAGAAAATATGTGATAAGGAAACCATCATTCTCTATTTTGAGGAAATTGATATCTTTGCAGAAAACATTGTTAAATATTTCCTTTGCCAAGAAAATTTTCTTTGAATTCTCAAAACTCCAACAATTTTTAATCTACAATCTTACATGGCTAGTGACAATTTTCATGCATAATTATTTCCCCCTTCCCTTAAACCCCCGTTTTTTTTTTAGATATTTCTTTTAATAACTTGTCCATAAAATTTAATCTGTTTTGATTAAAACACATTGACTTTGTAAGATATATACAGTGATCAGTAAGTTGTGTGTATATCATACCCCCCCCTCCCCCCCCCAAAAAAAAATCATGAACTTATTAAGGTACAATATAGAACAATTGCACAGAACCTGACACTGTGAATAATCATCATTAGAAATAATTCATAAATCTTAGAATACTGACTCCAGTGTAAATGATTGGTCAAAAAAAATTTTTTTTCAAGTGTATTCCCTTCAGGATCTACAGTGAAAGATCACAATATTCCAAATCTGGAAATGGACACTCTTTTTCCTCATTAATTAATGTTAATTAAGTATTAAAGTATATTTGCTTTGTTTACTTTTAACTACCAAACCATTATCTTCAAAAAAGAAAACCATTTCCCCTACACACCGTATGATAAAACAATAAACAGGACTGATAAAACAGATATCCTAGAATTTATTTCCAATCAAAACACATTTCAACTTTTCAGTGAATAAATCAGAAAAAAACCTCCACAGATATGCAAATGTACATATATTTGCTAACAAGAGGTATGCATTTCAATGTGATACAAATTGTAAAAAGAGTTCCCACTCTATTTGGGCAAATGAAATCAAGAATATGTAATGGGCAAAGAAAAACAGACCAGGATACAAACTTGAGCCCCCCTGAATCACTGGTCAGAGGCTCCTCCAACTGAGCCATCCAGCCACATGCAATCGAACCTGTTTGACCCCCTGTTCTACAAATATCTTTACCCTGAAGACACCAACCCAGGCTCTTCACTGGCAGTTAGGTCACCCTCAAATTGTCACTCTCAAGGTACCAGATGTATTCAACTGGTTTGAGGAAAGATGCAATGGACAAGACCAAGATTTAAACTCAACCTTAGATGCCCCTGGAAGGCAAGTGACTTCTACCTACTGAGTATACGGCCGACAGCAATCAAGCCTGTTTCTCAACAACTCTTTAAATTTTTTTTCTTTGAAAACAGTATATAATTGAATTTGACAAAGTAATTCACTTGTAGGTTTACAGAATGATCTGTCATCATAGTTATACAAGTTATACAAGATTGGTTAATAAGTCCAGTGACTAAATGTTTACTTTGATGTAACGTCAACATGATCATGATGATCAAAAGATACTATTTAATTTTCTTTAAATACAAATTTAATTCATACAAACTAATGAGAACTTCCTTGTGCAGAGTTTAAAAGAAGGGACACTCTGCTGCTACATGTAAACATTTGATAAACTGCATATACCATCTACTATCTAGCACAATCAAACAGGTACACTCTTGTATGTCAACAAAGAAGAAAAAGGAAGATTCCTACTGGCAATAGGTTAGTTTGGGCATATGGTGCATTTTGTTGAACATGTCCAACTACAGAGGCATCTGATCTTTTGGATTGACTAAAAATATCGCTAAAATACTGTTTTAAACAATTTTGTTTTCAATTTCCAGATGTCAGATATTTAACTTTTCCATCTGCAGAATTTGACCCCCCCCCTCTATTTTAAACTCTTTTGTATGATCTTTCTTTTTGTCAACAGCATCATCTATCCATGGAGACAAATAATAAGGTCAGAAAGACCCATTATAGATTTTCATATTATTTTGAACATGAGGAAGTTTAATTGCTGGGTGTTTGCAAGATGCAACTGAAGAATCCATATAGTCTCATTAAAGAAAATCAACTACATAAAAATGCAAGCATGTCTAGTAGTGTTTTTCAAAGCTTTATACAGTGAAACTCGTTAAGTAGGAACATAGATATTGCGAATTCACGGATATAGCGAATTTATCTTGGCTTCCCAGTTATGTAAATTCCATGAATTCCGTATATCGATATAACAAATTATGGATATAGCAAAGTTATTTCAGAGGTCCCAGTGACTTCATTATAACCGAGTTTTACTGTAGTGTATATACATTCAACATTTTCATTTAATTAGAATAACTTTTCTTATGTTTCTGTATGATTCTCTTGACCACACTGACAATGTTTTACCATTAAGTTTTTAAACCATTAATAACAGTATTGTCATAATATGTAATATTTGTAAGACTGCTTGTACATTAACACTCATGACACACTGTCTCTACAGTACAGGATTGATTCACATAAGACGAGACTACAACATCATACCATAAAACTCTAGACAATTAACTGAAAACAACAGGATAGAGCTCAAAGGAAATTGGAGATCTTAAACATTTATCTATCTGTTTACTTGAATGAAATATCTAAATGCAATTCATGAAGTACATCAATGTACATCATTGTAGAGATAGCACGTGAAGGAAAGCCTGACTTTAATTCTAAAGCAATTTTACAAGGACATCCACATTCTATAAATCATTTTAGGTACACTTAACTATGTACGTCTTTCTTTCCTGTTTTTTTTTTTGTGTGTCTTTCCTACATATCTATACTTTAATATTGAAATGTAGAAAATCAGGTCAATTTAAGAATGCAAGTTGCAAATTTCTGCATTTCAAATCTAACATAAAATGGATTCAAAATATAAACTGAAAACTTGCTAGTTAAATTTATCAGTAGTCAATACTTATCCCATGTTTATAAAAACATTGCAAATTCTTTATAAAAAATATAATTTTGAAAGATATTTTTTCAATATATCCTGAATAAAGGCTGATTCATTTTTATGAATTACTTTTCAGGAGTGTTACTTAGGGTGGATGGCTCATATGTTGCAAAAATGAATTCCTCTAACAATTAAATGTAGGTATATTGGTGACAATATGTAATGAGGAAATTTAACAGTACTTATAATTTATACAGTACTTAATAATTTTGATTAACCATTAACTGGATTGCCATCAGCTATATAATAATGCACATCAGAGAATCTGAAATATTTAAGTATTTTTAACAATAGTTATATTTTTTTGTTATAATAATATATATATGAAGGAATCATGAGGGAATTCCAAAAAAAAAAAACCAAAAAAAACTTAAATTTGTTCATATACTGCAACATGTGCAATGGTAAAATTGATAAAAAAAAAATGAAAGTTAAAAATATCCCAACTCTTTGATTAGATAGCTGTTTCCTGATAGCTTGCTTCATTCAAACAGACCGTAATGTAATTGCTTCTAACCCAATTAGCAAAAATGTTTGCACTCTTAAATCAGGAAGCTAGGCAGTATCTAATTAATATATGGCCATTATGGGTAACCAATGTTAGTAATTTTCATATATTTCCATTTCAATTTTTTTTCTCTGTGATAACTCTTTGAAAGTTAGGGGTAGTTTATTTCTTGATAATTCTGCCGGAATGTAAATTAGGCAGGTCGATAACAAACTAAAAACGCCTAATACGCATGCAATTCTCGTGCGCATCTGTCTCTGTGTCTGACGCTAAGGAGGCCAAATATGCATGTAAATCTCGTGCGGCTGCCTTTGTGTTTGACGTCGGTTGGAGAGGACTATTGAAATTGGCATGGAAGTCATCATGTGATTTAAATCTATTTATCTACATTTTTAAAGTCTAAATCTATAATTTTATTTCACAATGAAATGGAAATATAAGGAATCACTGTCTAGTTTTGAGGGTATGCAAGGGCATCAACAATAGTGGGAAACATGGGATAATTTGAATTATCCCATGTTTCCCACTATGGTTGATGCCCCGACATACCCAACAAGCTAGGCAGTGATTTAAGGAATCACTGTCTAGTTTTGAGGGTATGCAAGGGCATCAACAATATGGGAAACATGGGATAATTTGCATAACGGGCGAAGCCCGTTATTGAAATTATCCCATGTTTCCCACTAACATCGTATCATAAAACTGTAGACATAACTGGCATACCCTCAAAACTAGAGGAAAGTGATTAAACATTATATTTCCATTTTAACTTGAAATAACAATCTTAAAATAAATCGAAATACCGTCTAATTGAGTAGATTTGAAATGCACAAGGCCCCATGACGTCAAATTTTACAATAAAAAATAGTCCCCCAAAAAACGAAACAATTTATTGACTAATTTATATTTACCGTGGTCAAATATCAACATTTATAAAATAAACAACAAAAGAATTTTAAATGATGATCAAAGTAATCTTGTTGATTTTAATTATATATGTGACCTAGATTCAGGTTGTCTGAAGCACGAATATAAATAAGCACTATGTCACTTCTCCGCCGCCATATTGAATGCAATGTTGCTGAAACGGGAGCTGGTCAGCATGGCCAGGAAACCGATTTGTATGGATGTTATAATAACAGAAGAAGTTGAGTTGCTTAAGAAGTCGGATGGTAATGACTAAGGGACGATGTCTGTATCAGATGATAGAGTACGTGCAGATCCATGTGGCAATGTCAATTTCTCCACGTGGCTGTTACGGAAGTGATGTTCTCGGACTCGCGAGACCTCGGTCATAGTGGACAGCGTTGCACAATTGACTTGTTTTCGAGCCGAAGATAATTCATTATTTATTTTGTTTGTTAAGAAAAATTATATCATATCAAATTACTCAGTAAACAATTAAAACATCTATTTTTTCTTGAGTATATTTATACGCCAGTGATATACATGCAGGTTGACACCTGACCTTTCAGTAATAGAGAAATATACATACCACAGGGTGTTATCATGAAATTAACAAGAAACACTTTTGTAGTGTTTATCATAGAGAAAACAATTGGAAATGGAAATATTCCTTAAAAAACCACTGTTTTGAAGGGATTTTTTGGAAGCATTGCCTACAATATACTATATGTGTCAATATAGTATACAGTGGTATAAACCGTATAATTTATGTATAAATCATTTAAAGCAGACATGGTCTAACCTAAGTAAGCTAAAACTATTTATATTACATATAGGAACACTTATTCAATGTGCTGGAGAACAAAATTCATGTAAATAGGATACACTAATCAAGCAACTGTTAAAACCCAGAAGTTAAATAAATCGAGAATGATTTTCCTCACAAAATTGTCAACAACTCAACACTTACAACTTACAGCTCTGACAATGACTTAACATGTTCCTTTGAAATATGCACACCATCCAGTCACAATAAAAATATATACATGTGGTACAAATTAAATGTTGATTTGCTACAATAATAAGCTGATATGAACATGATGGAAAATATGAACCTCCAATCTATCTATTCATATCACATGTAATGAAAACCACAAACATCTAACATTTGAAATAAATTTAAAGAGGAATGCTTGAATTAGTTTCCTGGCTGTTCAATTATCTTTAGCTATTTCAGTAAACTGAACTTGACATCAAGCTGATGTATGAATCTACTTCCTGTTCGAGGGAGATATTTACAAGTGAATCATCACACACACAATAGGCTAGATCTTCTAACGTAATCAGATAGATGGTGAATACACAGAGAGGAAACAGGACACGCCTATTGAAGCTCAATAATAGAGTGTACCTTTACAACATATATATCTACCTTAAAGTACCTTTCTGGACCACCAATGAAAAATTTCAATTATGATGTTCAGAGAATCAAAAAAAGTTTACAGCTTACTCAGCACAACATAATTGTACTGGAATTTAAACAATTAATGTCCCCCTAAGTCTTAATTCCTGGGATTGTATATTGAGATTGTGGTCCTATCTTTAGAGGGTAAGGGTGGGGAGGGAGTTGTTGGGGTCGGGGTAGGTAAGGGTTGTGTGTGTGTGTGTGTGGGGGGGGGGGGGGGACAGGGTCACTGCACAGGGTAACAAAGGTTTACTTAAACCCTGCATACACTTGCTTAGTGCACTACATTTGGTTTTAAAAAATTATAAAAGATAACTTATTCCTTATCCTTGATTTATATCAACATCCTTCTTGTTTTTGTTATAAAATAATTCATTTCCTTCTTGGTAAAATCAATCAAAACAATTTAAATTATAAACTTGATTGTGTCTTAAAAGATTAAATTTAGATTTTTAAAAATTCAAGATTGCATTTAATAAAAGGAAGACTTGTACATCAGCCATACACTAGCAACAAGATTAATATTTTGGAAACTACTCAAACTAGGAAGAAAATTTCCTCATCTTATATAATTTGGTAATGTTTTATTTCAGTACAAAGTAAGCTAGAATATAACAAGTGGAGTAGAAATATCTCCATTTCTAATCTTGTACAGTCATGAATGTAAATCGCTTTTTTACCAGGGTACTTGCAAAACATCGTTTGGGTAAAAAAAACCTCAAGACCCCCTGCTTGCTAAATTCTCACATAATTTTTTTGTTGACGTACAGATTGCATACAATAACAAGAATTCAACTGTTCATGAAAAGTTCGTATTGCTATTGAATTATTACACCTTTTGACTTTTTCTTAAACATGACACACAAATATCTGATGATCTACAGTGGTATAGCATGATTTTAATAATCTGAACATAACTCCATATATTGTAAGGTACTATATATGCAAAGTTTGAATACTGTCTGGCTCACAGAAAGATAACACATAGCTAGTACATATCATGTATATCATCAATCCTGACTAAATTATAACTTTTCTACATTTTATGATCTAGTCTTATGTATCATGTTTTAATTTCTGTGTAATCAGCATGCTCTGTTAAAGTAAATTGGAATGGTTATTTAAGGAGGTGGGGGGTCAACAAATTAATTACAAATTAACCACCAGATTTACGGTATCTTAAAAGCTGTCAACTATCATTTGGCAAAGAAAAAATTCATACATTTTAGTTTTAGAATTTGATCATTTTTGTATATCTTTATATGAAGCTCTTCTTTTAAAGAAGATCTAAATAGTCTGAAAATGGCTGTCACCCACCAGCCTCTTTAAGTATTCTCCCATATCCCCCTGTTAAAAGAGGATCCATTCATACCCTAAATCCTTTCATTTTTTCAAATGTACATCTCCTAGCTGAGCATTATTTTAATTCTTAGTGACAACCCCGACTTGTAGAATCATTGATGTGTGTATACAAACATAATTTCAGTGTGAATGAAACTAATCTGGTTGTAATTTCATTTATTTTTAACATTAAGCTGAATTGCTCTCTCAACTTGTAACACATGATGAGCTTGACGCATATGATACTTAGCACCGAACACTTAAGTTTCCATCTAAATTTCCCATATCATCATGTTCATAAGCCACTTTAGAGAGTTTTTAAATGACTTTTTATCAAAGCCTAATTTGCTAGTAATTATACATAATGTACACATGTAGTGTACAGTAAACCTTAAGTCTTTGTAATAATGGTCATGAATCAAGTATAATGTTTCATGGTGCAGTCTGACATGTGAAAGATTTTTGGATCATGACATACATGTACAACATATTTAGTCCTGTGTATTTGATGAAAACACAGAAACAAACCAAATTTGTCAGACTGAGACACTTAATATGTAGGAAAGTAAAACACTTGAAAACACAGAACCAAGAAAATCTTACTGTCAGTGTAGTTCTGATCAAACTCATTTTATGTATTTGAATTTCTGCAATGTCGTTTTATTTAAACACATGTTTTATAATAGCTCCTTGTCAAAATAGTAAACACTGGCTCAAATTTAACATTTCTTTTTTATAAATTAAATGCTTGCTTCAGAAAAACAACCAGGCCAGAGCTGATCAAGAATTAGTAATGGAAATAACAGGAAAGAGAATAAAATACGATTCGAACCAAGGTCCCCTGAATCATAGCTAAGTGATCCAGTTTATGCAAAAGACAGATTGGACTGTCGGACCTGATTGATGTGCAGTACCTCTGGTCCGATGGATATTTTCCTTTGTAAATCGGACTGGGATGTCTGATGTCATATCAGTGTCCACTTTTGAGCTTTACAATTTTTGACAAGGAGTGTTTGTTATAAGAAAAATTCATCAACAAATCCAAAAACGATCAATCAAATTAATGCAATTAAACCCACATGGACCATCTACAGCATTATGTCAGAGCAATCCCTGGTAAAAGAAATGCTTGTAAGATTTGCTTGGTTCTGCATTTTCACGCAATTAACTTTTTTTTTATATTATTAACTTTTTTCGGTCTGAAAAATTTAGTTCAGTCCTATGTGTTCATTAATTAAACAGGACTGAATGTTCTGTGTGATCCAATATAATGATTCAAATAGGAAATACTGGAGATCTTCAAAACCTAAAATTATCTTTTTTTAGTGGCTGTAGTGGACAAACTTGTATGACAACAGCCTACTGAAATGAAATCATAACTACCAAACTAGTAAGTTCACAAACACCCTCTTTCTTCTTTGCGACAACAGCATGCATAAGCTGAATATCTGAGACAGATGATGACAGTTTGAGTCCTTTTTCATGATCATAGGGCACACCCTGCTATTTTTGGTAATTTTTTCAAGAAGCAAAAAAGGGATACAACGCGAACATGTGTTAGCAAAGACTACAAACCTTCAATTTTCAATTGTGAATTACCTGTGTCCACGCTTAGATGTTGTCAAGCCATTACAAGGATGTAAATATCAGTCTATCATCTTTTACGGGAAGTCAACAGAAAATGGCGATGTCTCGAGAATTCGCGTTCTCCTGACGAGACTTGCGAAACGGAAGTAGAAGGTGCGAGATTTGAAATGGATGTCTATCAAACGTAAAAATGCTTTCCCTGCAAGAATACGACAACAGCGATTCCAGTGACGCAGAAGATGAAAAAACAGATTCAACAGAAGATTTTACAGCTCATCTTAAGCCAATCGATCAAGATAAAAAGTCCATAACCACGCTGGCTTTAAATGCTGCTCCAGCCATTGCAACAAAGGTTCCAATGTGTATTTCGAATTTCCTCGATGAAAAGAAAAATAACTGTGTTAAATTTTTTTTAAACATTTTTAACTGGGATGTTATGTAATATTTTCATCTTTATCTCATAAGAGATTTTTTGTAGGTAAGACTAAAAACAGATTTGGTCTTTAATGAAAACTTAATTATTTTCATTTCAGGAAGATATTGAACAAAAAAGACATATTGGAAGTTCTGTTAAAGAAGTTACATATAATCCTAAATATGAGGAACTGTATGCACCAAAGGTAAAAACTGGGAATTCAATCATTCCCTATCACTATTTTGTATTCTTACCATGTTGTTGTACAAATCATGATCATGAAGCATTTTGAATACATATGATTCATGTAATTGTAAAAAAAATGATTTTGAATGATTGCTGAAGAATATAAAATGATTTGCACTGGGAATTACCAAAATAATCAAAACAAACAGATTGCTTATGCCTTTTATCCCAAAAAATAATCCATAAAAATGAAAATCCAATAACATGTGTCCTTTGCCATAGGTTGGTAAATGCACTACAAATCCATTACAAAACCCGACAGATGTTGGCATTCTATCTAACACCAGGAAAAACACCTTTATTTACGGGGTTTAGTTATTTCAATGCAACTTTTCAAAAATTTTCTGTCAGTAACTTTGGGAGGTTCAAAGCAGAGAAGGACTTGCTGCATTTGGACAATTTAGAGCAAAACGTAATTCCATTGTTTGGTTTATGTCCTCTCTTTGTATTGACTGTGTTTTATTCACATTGTGCCTAATTATTGGTTGCAAATATCATTGTCATTTTCAAGGAGTAACTGTTCTTATCACTTAGCCCCAGAACCATATACTTTGATTGCAATTGGCAGAAAAAGACATTTCTTGAGGGATTTTTGATGATTGTTTTCAGATGAGTTCAAAGTTGAAAATGATCACTGCATCAAAATGGCACACCCTCAGAAAAATGGAAAAATTGATTTGGTAGCTAAATAAAGCCAGTAATGATTGGTGATGTCACTGCTAAAGCATATGATTCATGTAATTGAAAAAGAAAAATGATTTTGAATGATTGCTAATAAAGTCTTAGATTTATAGACACGTATTTCTTTTATAAAATGTGTCCTTTGTCTATAGGTTGGGCCTACAAATCCATTCAAAACTCGACAGATGTTGGCCACCAGGAACACCCTGGCAGGGTTTGCAGAGCCTGCACATGTCAGTAACTTTGAGTTTGAGAACCAGAGAAGAACATTTCATAGTTATGGTATGTACATTGCATTGACTGTGTTTTATTTAAGTTTATATAATTCATTAAATCATGTTTTGATTAATCATCACAATGCCACAAAGTAGAAACCGACAATAAGGTACCAGAATGATTTTTTTTTTCTGTGTAGGATTTTATCCCCCAAAGTTGATAAATGTAATTATTGGGCTAAAGACGAAAATAAGGGTGAGCAACTTGGTCATAGAAGTTCTTTATATCCAAAGAAATGTTTTAGCAATATACTTATTTCAAAATGATGGCATAGAAATGAATAATAAAAATATAGTAGGTCATTTCAATTTTGTTTTCTTAAGATCCACTGAGCTGGTAAGATAAAAATTATGTGAAATCTTCCTCATATGTGATAAAGTGTAAATTCAAATTTGGTTCAAATCATGATTAAGACTGGCTGTAATAAAAGTAATGTATAAAGATTTATTTGGAAATATAAAAAAAAAATCTATTCTCATGTATTTTTTAATCAGTTTAGTTTGTTATTGACTTATGAAAATGGGCATAACTTCTGTTATACATGTATAAAGATATCAGTAACGCATGTATGATTGTATGTATTAGATTACAGGTTCACTCAAAACAGAAGTGGCTTTAACAATCTGTAATTCTTATTAGAGTTAATAATTAATACTTGAAAATTTTCAATGTAAAATCTGTACTATCAGGAAAGACAGTGTTTGAATCCACAAAGAAAAGGCCCGAGGATAAAAGAAAGAGATTACGTAATGATGACCCGGGCAATATTGAAGGATATTTAGGACCCTGGGGAAAATTTGTTGATGAAAAGACAGTCATGAAACCAAATGAGGTAAGATATTCTGTAACATCTTTAAAATTGTAAAGATTCCATTTTTAGATTTTAACACATAAATATTACCCTTCTCACAACTAAAAAAATGGATGCACGAGTTAGGGCATAATAGAAGTGCTTTGCATTGCCTTAAGTCATTTTTGTGTTTTATCCATTCTTAGGAAGAGAAAAAAGAACTTGATGAAATTCTGGCAAAAAGAAGCAAAACAACAAAACAAACAGAAGAAAAGACTGGTGATGAAAAGACCACTCTTCACAGTAAGAAATTTTTTTGGAATACATAATACTTTCAGGAATACACATGTAATACATGCATGAAACACACTTTAATTTATTTGATGTTAAAATTGTGATGCAGGTGTATAAGTGAATAGATATAGCTGTTAATTACTTCAGTAGGGAAAATACATGAAAATAACACGTTCAGTTAATTTATCCTGGCCTTTTAAAATTTTTCTTGAATTGATTACATATTAATAGTAAATTTATAATATGTTCACATGCATAAAACAAGTTTTTTTTTTTGGTTTCATTTAATGGACTTTATTAGGTCAATAGAAATGACCATGGTCCTTCATACTTTTCCCTTGTGAAAAAATTTTTTTAAATGCGTTTCCTATCTTGACCTAGTATATTTTGGTCAGAACATGCAGACATTTATAGATAACAGAAATAAGAAATATTGCTATTCTTGAATTTCAGTCAAAGATGCTTATGACTACCAAGGGAGATCATTCTTACACATCCCTCAAGATGTTGGGGTCAACCTTAAGTCAGAGGATCCACCAGAAAAGTGCTTCCTGCCCAAAAAACACATTCACACCTGGACGGGGCACACCAAGGGGGTTTCTGCCATTCGATGGTTTCCATTGTCAGCACATTTACTGTTGTCTTGCAGTATGGACTGTAAAATAAAGGTATTGTATGGTTTCTTTGTTTGATTTTATGTATTGAGCACAAAAGTGTTTTGAAATTTTTCTCATGATTTTATAAAGACGATAATGTTATTCAATTTTGAGATTAAAAGGTTAAATCTTGAAACTTGGATGTGTTTAATTTTCATGTAAAGGTATGAGTTTCCCCATTTCTTGAAGTAATGTGATTTTTGTACATTTATGTGGGAAATAATTACATTTACTGTACCGGTACTTATTTTCAAATGCAAAAGTATAAAATATATATAGTCTCAAAAGCTGAAAGCCAAAGTCACCTTCCTTTCACTGTTTTTAATTGTTTTTATGTACATTTTTATGGAGAAAATTTGAAAAATGTGTAAGGATGCTATGTACCAAAAATGATCTTCTACAGAAAAAATGCCTTGACTTGTGAATGTATTTTAGATCTGGGAGGTTTACAACGAGAGGCGGTGCATACGTACCTACAGTGGTCACAAACAGGCGGTGAGGGACATCACCTTTAACAACTCTGGGAAGGAGTTCCTGAGCTGTGGGTATGACAGGTACATCAAACTGTGGGACACAGAAACAGGTGAGGATCTCAGTAATTTCTCCTCATTCAAGTCTCTTTCCACCTATATCTCATAAAAAAAACCCATCTTTGATTTCTTTTCTTATAATCTGCTGATTGTAATATTTTAAGTGAATACACAGTTTTTGTCACAAATTTAAATGTTTTTTTGGCCTCCAGTCCTTTAACTATCTGGTGAAAATAAAAAAGACTTTCCTTATTTCAACTTCCATCCTCTCTCCAAACTTCTTTAAAAAATAATACACAGTCATTATTTAGGATGTGCTATACAATTGAATGCATTCTATATATATTCTATGTCCCCAAAGTGCCTCCATTCTTTTGATTAACTGTCTGTCAGTCCCAATATATTTTCATTCCATTGCCCTGCACGTTGTATTCCAATTCACAAAGACAATATTTAATGAAATAAACATTTCCTTAGTGCTGATAAGTAGTATTAAGTACGATGTAAAGAAACACAATAGGTTTATGTCAGAAGGAGAGAATTTTGAAAAACAATCTTATTTTTGTCCTCAAATTTTAGACAGCTGCGATTGTTTTGCATCTTTCCTCTCTAAAATTTTCAGTTTCTCTCACACTTTTTTACCATTGCTTAAGGGACATAACTCTGGCAAAAGTTGCAGTAGAGTTTGGTGATTTATATATGTATAACATTGTTTTTTTCAACATAGGGTTATGACCAAATTTTTAAGGTTTTGTTGGTGTAACAGTAATGCTAAATAACCATGATAACTGTAATCTTTTAATTATAACTGATAAATCTCAATTTTTATCATGTCTTTACAGGTGAATGCAAATCTCGCTTTACTAGTCGGAAAGTGCCTTACTGCGTTAAATACCACCCAGAGGAGGACAAACAACATTTATTTGTTGCAGGAACATCAGACAAAAAAATTGTCTGTGTAAGTATTCTAGTGTGAACTCGGACGAAGGAAATTAATTAAAATCCTGTCAGAAATTGATGAACATTTTTTTCAGAGCAAGTTAGGAAAAATGTATTTTTTTAAGTAAATTGGTTCTCAAATAGATTTTTAGTTGTTCATTTATTTGAAAACCATATCTATAAATTATTATGACTAAACTTTTGTATTAATCCTGCTGTTCTTTATAACCAGTGGGACATTAGGTCAGGGGAGATTGTAC
This sequence comes from Saccostrea cuccullata, assembly GCF_032062105.1. Lineage (NCBI taxonomy): Eukaryota > Metazoa > Mollusca > Bivalvia > Ostreida > Ostreidae > Saccostrea > Saccostrea cuccullata. The sequence goes on from NW_026931523.1 coordinate 43,107, forward strand.
AGGAGTATGACAGACATCTAGGAGCCGTCAACACCATCACGTTTGTAGATCAGAACCGGAGATTCGTGTCTACCTCAGATGACAAAAGTTTACGAGTCTGGGAATGGCAAGTAGTCATCTGCGGAATTTATAAACCCATTAATAAAAATCTTGTCTTATAAAATCTACACCAACTGTTGTAAAAATTGTTACTGTAATTTTTTGGTGAATTTTATTGAAAATCAATGTTATTTTTAGGGACGTTCCTGTGGACTTTAAGTACATTGCTGATCCTAGTATGCATTCCTGTCCTGCAGTACAACTTTCAAGGAATGGTAAGTACATGTATACCAATGCAAGGCATAGGGGAAAAAGTGACAGCAAAAATAGTGTTTATATATTAAATGCCACTGCAGATCTAAATCATTTATTCTAATGCAATTATTTTTCTTTTGATTGGCTATTACATTTCAAAAACACGAGAATTTTGTACCTATTCACGGTCAAAACTTGCAACATTGCTAAAATGCAGTGGAAGTTCCTCAGCTTTCATTAGAATAGTATTCAAGTTCTTAAAAAGGAATGCAAGTTTCCATATATAAATATGTGAAATTAATGTAAATATATTTATTAATATATGACAGGATTTACTCAAAATAATTTATAATTTGAATTTTTCAGAAATATTTTATCATCATTTACCAGTAAAAGTGTTGTTTCTTTTAGGTAAATGGCTGGCCTGTCAATCCATGGACAACAAGATAATCATCTTTAACGTACTGAACAGATTTAAATACATGAGGAAGAAGACATTTACAGGTCACATGGTATGTAACTGAACAGATAAGTCAATGCAATGTCAGAGTTGTCCATTTCATGCATTAAACAAGGTGAACTCTGGTTTGCTTTACTTTATATTGATGTTAAATATTTCAGGTGGCAGGTTATGCATGTGGTGTGGATTTTTCTCCTGATATGAGGTAGGACTTTTTTTGCCAAATTTTAACATTTACAAGTATATATTCATTCTGGAATTGAAAAAAAAATGTCATATGCATGCTTAGAAACTATTAAAATTAAATTTAAATCAATTTTTTTGGCCATTTTTCAAAGCATTAATATATATGAATTAAATATGAATTAAACCAAAGGCCATTTGTTGATAAAGGAATATTCATATTTTTATGAATTTTACATGAAAACTTAAAATTTTTAGTTGAACTTGTTTTTATTTTTCTCACTAGCTACCTAATCTCTGGTGATGCTGATGGTAAATTATATATCTGGGACTGGAAGACAACAAAACTGTACAATAAATTCAAGGCACATGACGATGTGTGTATCGGTGCGTTGTGGCATCCTCATGAAACATCAAAAGTGGCGACGTGTGGCTGGGACGGCGTCATCAAGTACTGGGATTGAAGAGAAACAGTTCTCCATGAAGAATAATAGTGTACTTCGTCAAATGGATATATGTGTTAAGTGTGAAAGGGCAGCTTTGTTTGTGATGAAATACACATCAGGAATTATGCAGTTAATGATTAAGAATTTGTAATACCAGGACTTAAGTATATTCTGAATATGAATAAGAAATATGAATAAGAAAGCAAAAGAAGTAGATCTTTTTTTTTATACAAAAGGAATGTTTTAATAAATATTTTGAAAAGGCTTTCATCAAAGTATGTAATATTGTTTACTGAATACATATTCAAAATTGTTTACTTTAAAGTTACATTAAAATGAATATATTCAAACTATTTCAATTCATCAGATCATCCACATACTTAAGATATAATTATGGCAATTAAAAATAAAAGGAAACGATAACTGAAACTAAGATTTCTGTTAATTTGTTAGAAATGTCTGAATCAATTAATTTGGAGCAAAAGTTGACTTAGAACAACATCCAAGTTACAAATGAATTTGATGACTTACTTTTACACTAGAAAATAATATGGATCCGAAGCTTTTTTGCAATATAGGAGGGTTGATCCAAAAGTAATGTCACAACTTCGATAAAATTGCTCATAAATATTAAAGGTTATTTAAGGAATGAAGCTTATTTGTTTATATAGCGTAAACTGCCCCTAGTTATGTTACATTGTTTAAGATAAGTTGAAATAAGCTTCATTCCTTATCATTTTATTTCAGTGTTGACAATGAGACAATGTTTCCTACAGGAAAAGGCTTCAAACTGAGCATATTTTAAAAGAAACATCAAGCAGAGTAATATTTTTTCAACCTAACTCATTGTGACATAGGCAACTTGTGTTGTGGGAAATGGACTAAATCTTTTATCGAATCATATGATGTGTTGCAACTAAAATTAAATTATTGAAAGGTAATCATGAGTCATTTCAAAACACTTAATATTTTGACTAGGAAGGGATGCAACCCTATCTCCTTCTCCTATCTTCAACAGTGCCCACCCACCTTCATCAACATTCAAGAATGTGTTTTTCTTCTTAGATTCCTTTAGAAAATTAGATAGAGAGGAGATACTGCCACTTACAAATATTTAGCTCACATTCGTGAAAGTGAGATCCCCAACACTGGTTTCAGTGTGCCGCTTCAAGTTTTAGGTGTATGTCCATTCCCAAGTAAATATAAGCCCTACCTGGACCAACGTCTTTTTGACCTTGACCTTCACATTTGATGATTTCATATATACTAATAATTAAGATTGATGCCAATGCAACTGATGAGAGCTCTAAATAAAAAAATAACACTATTTATAAACATTTGGCCAATTATAAAAATCAAAACTTCTTATCACTTTGGTATTCTAACTATTCAGTTTACTGTAAGCTTTATTAGTTATATTATTTTTTTCAAATAATTATTTTAAAAGTAGGTCAAACCAAGATCAAGGTCAGAAGGTCAATGTTATTGGTATTTAATAAAAGGTCTTGTCCCAAGGATTACATATATGAAGTAAGAAAGCCCTAGCCCTTACCGTTCAAAAGTTTTTGCCAAGGTTAATGTTTTTTTTATAAGTTCAGAAATCTCTAAGGTAAAGGTCAAAAGGTCAAGGTTATTTGTAACCAATAGAAGGTCTTGCCACAAAGAATAAATATGCATAGCATGGAAGCCCTAGTTCTAACCGTTCATGTTATTGCCAAAGTCAAAGGTTTTCATAAGTACGGAAATCTCCAAGGTCAAGGTCAACGTTATTGGTATCCAATAAACAGTAGTGCCACAAAGAATAATTATGTAAAGTATGGAAGCACTAGCACTAACAGTTCAAAAGTTATGGCCAAGGTTAAAAATTTTAAAAAGTAGGTCAAACTCCGAGGTCAAGGTCAAAGGGTCTGTAACAAACTGAAATTCTTCATTACATTGTAAATAAATCCCCTTGGTTCACCCTTCCGGTAATTTGTTTAATAATCCTGTGGGAAGCCCCTAAATTCCTTTAGTTACCATAGTAACATAGCAGCCCTATGGGGAGCCCTCATTTTACTTTAAATAGTAATGTTAAAGCGTGCTCTGGGTAGTACCCGGGAAAAACATCAGCCGATAGATGTGTTCGTCTAGTGCTAACAGGGGGCCTGTCCATAGAAAACCACATGGGTCTTATGCCTTATTTTCATGCCTAAAGTCTCTCTACAGAATTTTACAGAGTATGTAAACTGTCGGGTACTGTAATTCTTAATTAGAGAGTAGCCATTTCCATGTTATGGTGTGTGACAGAGACCGTAGCGTGTGAGCGAACTTTGGCGGCCAATACGACCCATCTCTAAAACCAGTTCTGTGAGTTATATCATCGGGGGGTGGCCCACGTTGAACATTTCATTATCTGAGTTAAAGTTATTACATGAACGAAACATTGTGAAAGTTTGAGAATTATAAATATTGTAAATTTGGAAATAAGTCTGAATATTTAGTTTCATTGAAAGACATTTCAAAGTGTTGAGCCTGGCGTCGGACTATTGTCTCTGGAACCCGAGAGGAACCCAGTGTGCCACGCAGTCCTTTTTCAATAAACATTGTTCCGTGAAGCCATAAAAAAGGAAACTGGAAAATCTATTCCTAAAGGATTTCCGCACTTACGGAAGGACCAGGACAAACAGGACCACTTCATACCAAAGGGACATGCGCACTGACTGACGTGGACCAGGACCAACTAACAAAGACATTTTCAATTTATTTTACTTTGTACTTTTTTTTGGGTTAATTTTCTTCGTTAAAATTTCTGTTTATTTTGTTCTTTAATTTTGTTATTAAATTTTGTTAAAATTTTTAAGTTCTTCTTTTGATTTTTGTAAGTTCATCAGGGTGTATAACCCACACCCTCACAGGTTCAAAGGTCTTGGTATCAAATGAAAGGTCTTGTCACAAGGATTAAATAAAAAAAAAGTATGAAAGCACTGGCTCTAACCATTTGAAAGATATGGTCAAGGTTTGTTTTTTAAAAGTAGGTCAAACTCCAAGGTCAGAAGGTCAAGGTTATTGGTATCCAATGAAGGGTCTTTTTACAAGGTCTAAATATGTGAAGTATGAAAGCCCTAGCCATCACCGTTCAAAAGTGATTGCCAAGGTTGAAGTTTTTTCATAAGTACGGAAATCTACAAGGTCAAGGTCAAAAGGTCAAGATTGGTGGTATCCAATGAAAGGTCTTTCCATAAAGAATACACATGTGAAGTACAATTGTCCTGGTTCCTACTGTTCAAAAGATATGACCAAAGTAAAAGTTTGGAATAATTGTGTTAAAGTGTGTCAAAGTCCAAGGTCAAAAGGTCAAATTTGGTGGTACCCAAAGAAAGGTCTTGTCACAAGAAATACACATGTAAAAGTCAGAGCTTCACTAAATCAAAAGTTATGGGCAAGGTTAAAGTTTTTGTGGTCAAACAGAGAGACAGACATACGGACGGACAGACACGACAAAAACTATACTCCCCGTCAATGAAAACGCAACACTCTAATTTTAGGGTGAAAAGTATATAAAGGTTATAACTATGTACCAAAAAAGTTAGGACATCTTTTACTTTGCCAAAATCAGTTATTTAACGGTTGAATGAATTTCTTTCCTCTACCGGAAGTTGCTTTTTAGCCCTTTTAACAGAAATCAATTTTTTGCATTTTTAATAAAATTTTTAACAATATTTTGGGTTTTCAAGGTTTTGTAGCTGTTTATCATAAGTATTGTACTAAAATCCCAGGGAAAAAAATCCTTCTTTCTTTACCGGATGTGATGCCTATATTTCCTCAAAATGACTGATTTTCATTGCTAATACTGGAGATTCTCAAAATAAAGAAAAAAGAGCTGCAGATGCAAATGTACACTATTTAACGACTCATCAGGCTCATGTGTTTCAATAGCATAAATAACAGTTTCTTCACCGAACGTCCAAGAGTTACTACACTACGCCATGTTAGAGAAAATTCGACCGCAGTATCTGAACAACAGGCAATTAGAAATGCCCAAGAATATTTATTTCGCTTCATATAAAGACATTGATAAACCTAATTCATGGTAGAAATCGGACTGCGTACATGTATGTTGTACATGGCGGACTAGCATGTTTTGATCAAATGGTCGGAAGGGGGGTGTTTTATTTAAATGTTATCTGTTAAGAGGACTAAAAAATCAACTTTTGATAATGGAATGAAAACCATTCAACCATTAAATAACTGATCTGGCAAAGTAAAAGATGTCCTAACTTTTTTGGTACATAGTTATTTCCCGTATATACTTTCCACCCTAAAATTAGAGTGTTGCGTTTTCATTGACGGGGAGTATATATATCCCCGAAACTTCGTTTACGTGGGCATAAAAATAAGCATTTGCAAAATGTACAACACATTTACCTCTTCTAGCCCACAGGTGCTTGAGGACAGGACCCCGGCCCCCTCCCCTTCCCCCATATAGACCCCCGGGCCTTGTAGACCTTTTTCACATGACGCATTTATGATATATGTACAGTCTATCAACTCGGAAAATTTGCTTACACTAACAAAATTTTATAAAAATTTCTACCCACTCTATTTATATAAATTAATGTGAATTTTATATATATATAATGTAGGGTAGATTTTATCAAACATTTGTTTTAGGAGATCTTATCGCAGATATGTCAATGAAAGCTTATTTATGAGAAAAAAGTCGGAAAGGCCCAGGGGTCAATATCGAAGGGGGGTGTCCTGTCCTCAATTAAGCACATGTGTTCTAGCCCCGTCGGTGAACTCCCCACACCACTCTTCATTTATCTAATAATCTGTAAATAAAAAAACTTTGTATATGTTTTGTTTTGTATATTAAAGGAAACATTTCAGTATTTTTATCGTTTCATTTTCTTTGTTGTTCTTTTTTTGGGTGGTGGGGGTGGTGGTGTGTTGTTGTTGTTTGTTGTTTTATGTTAAATAAAAAATATAGGCCCTATTAGAATACGCCCAACTGATCTCTATCGCCAGTATCGGTACATAGATCACCCGTGTGCAACATAGTCAGTGATTCCTGCACATTATAGCTAAACCTATACTATTGATTGACTTTTAAGTTTCAGTTTATATTCAAGGAATCATACTTTCGTTTTAGCTGACTTTTAAAAAATGACTATAACAACAGTTTGGGGTTAATCAGGGGAATATTTGTGTATATTTCATTTAATAGTGCACAATTGATTAGCCAAAGGAAAAGATTTTTTGAAATAACTCGTGTATTTTCTCATGGTTTCATTATGTTTAGAAAGAGAATATTATTATAATTGTATATCTGTAATGTATTATGTAGTAACGTACCGGGATGTGCCTCCAAAGAATGACGATATATACATAAAAAAAATGTTTATTCAACAGTATTGTAAAATGGATTCCGATTAGGTAAGATGTTTTCATTTACGTAAAAGTACTGTAATTCTTTCCTCAAAATATTAGCTGTTCTTCGTACTCATGTATTAATTAACTGTTTAATGTTATCAAAACTTTTTTGGGGAAAGAATATTAAATCGTATGTAGGCCTACATGCGGACAAGAAATGTCCTAGAGGTTCAGCAGATATACCCTCGTCTCCTTTCATATGTACTGGTATTAGAAATGTAGTATAAAAGCTGTCCTATTTTGTCTTATGTTTTTATTTGTAGTGAACCAAATTGAATCGAAAAATACTCATTTAATTGTACATAGTGCATACAAACACATTTATTGACTAGCTATACGTTTAAAAGCAACATGCCTGTTGGGGGTTAAATATGTAAAACAAGGGTGGGATGGCCGAGTGTGTGGGCTATGATACGACGTTTGAAATGTCCTTAAAAACCAAACTGTTTACATACTCTACAACAAGTTTCACAATTTTATATATAAAAGAATTCTTAAAAAGCGAATTGAGAACTATCAGTAAGTTGGATGTAACACAATAAATGAAAAAAAATCTAGCACATAGACACTTACAAAAGATAATTATTAATTTTAGTTATTAGGGCTGGGCAAAAATATCGATATTTCGATAAAATGCAAAACATTGACAAAAATATCGTATTGCAATACATTGTAATATTAATATATACTCTAGTAATTATCATTATATGTAAAGGAAAGTTGTCAGAAAGTTTTGTGATTGAGCCAAACCATAAGACAGAAGCTGTTGTATAGGCCTTCATGTAGGTATATTTCACTGTGTAACTGTAATGAAGTCAACATGATTTTTTTTCCCTTCCGGTTACGTATCATAGTTATGTATAGCTGCAGAACTGTAGCTCTCCGTAAAAATATTTTTGAAAAACTTTTTGGAAAGTTAGATTTTTTGCAATTGAGGTAAGAATTTGGCACTCTCTATCATCGGCTCATACATTCACCTCTGTCGTTGGCTCGCGTATACACAGTGTTAAACACGAGAAATAGTGCGTTTGTTTTAATTCATAATAATTCAATTTCTATGATTATGTCTGATTTTTGAGATAGATATTGACTAAATCAATACAAAACTATTAATTTAAATTGAAACGATCCTTCAAATAGCACGTTTTATAGGTTATGTCAAAAATCTTGACGTGAGCCCATCGCAGAGGTGTATGAGAGAGGAACGAACGACAACTCTGCATGGGAGATGTGTATGAGAGAGGAACGAACGACAACTCTGCATGGGAGATTGATTGATTGATTGTATATTGTTTAACGTCCCTCTCGAGAATTTTTCACTCATATGGAGACGCCACCACTTGCCGGTGGAGGGCTACAAATTTTGTCCTATATGCTCGGCACTCAGGGCCTTTGAGCAGTGAGGGATCTTTATCGTGCCAGCACCTACTGCGACACGGGGCCTCGGTTTATACGGTCTCATCCGAAGGACCGGTCTCCACGTCCCGCAGTGGGATTCGAACCCGCGACGTAAGGATTGAATCTTTACTTCGCGACTTTAGAACAGACGCTCTAACCACTGCGCCACGCGGGCGCATGGGAGATTGAGAATTTGGAAGAATTAATCCAGAATCAAGCGCAAATTTTTGTGCGCAAAAAATATACTGTTTTTTTTTTTTGCGATGGGCGGAACAGGTCGAGACCACTAGATTGTCTGACGTCAGAATAAATTTGCATGTAAATTAGCTAATATGTTTACTTTACCTACTGCTGAATGAGCCGCAATGCATTGTGGGCTACTACAAGTACCTATAGCTGTGTTGAAAATTAAAGGCAACTTGAATTGTCCCTTGGAAACTTATTTTCAATTCTTTTTTGAAATTTGTGAAAGAAATATTTAAAATGATGCATAATCTTTCATTTTTATGCTCACATTTACAAAATTTGCATTATGAAGCCTTATATCAACTTATAATACATCGGCCTAGTATAGTATTATCTTTGTTCAAAGAGACACATAAGTGCTATCGTTGTCCTTGTTTTTAGACAGCAGGAGAAAGTGTGCAATTATTATTTAACCCCTCAATATTATCAGAAAGTGTTTTATGTATATGCAAAAGTCAAAGCGTTTGTACGATATTCGAAGCAACTGTTAATCATCTAAAACAACCCCAGTATTAAATGTGAGCATGGAGCAGTGTCTTTATAATATAATCTTTCAATTTCGGTCTTATATAGTTATAAAGAAGCTCTACAGTTTTTCCGTTGACGAGTTAAATTTTGTGCAGTAAACCGACGAAAACCACGTGTAGCCATTGAATCGTAAACACGTGGTAGACTGTTATGCTTTGGGACTCTTTCACTTGATTGGAGAACGGGCGTGACGAAGACATCGTCACGTGTTGAAAATTGCCTTCTATATAAGGTAGTGGTCTCGACCTGTGGAACTGTAGCTCTCCAGTCTATTATATATTATTAAAATTACTATTATCTAATTTTTTTTCGGAGAGCTACACTTCTGCAGCTAAGTTATGTACAATGCCATTTAAATAACGCTGAAAATACTGCACTGCTGTTTAAAATATCGAATACATCGCAATACAAGATCTCTGGCCAATACCCCGCCCTCGTAGTTATTGTAGCTATCTAAACATAACTTAGATGAATTATAAATTTACCTTTGGTGCCGTAGATGGAGATAAATGGATGAAATAAAAGTGAAATGCCCTACAAAGGGAGAAGATGGAAGAACGTGCGACGTTGACCTTTTATCTTGGTATAAAAGATGCCCAGCATGTGAAAAGAAAGTTGATCCAAAATGGTTTACACAAACTCCTGTTTCTGCAGAAAGGCATCCTCTAGATGGTATGGATGATTTAATTGCAAGTTTTATTTAAAAAAAATATAAGCTTAAATTTAAATACTACATATATATAAAACAATTATTATTCCTGCATGTTGCTGTATCTTTATAATTCATATTTGCATAGTTTTATTTGTTTTGCTGGGTCCTGACGACGGCACTGCTACGATTAACCATGAGGTTTAGCAGCTGCAAGCCCTGCCCACAGATTAAACCTGATATAACAGATTTCTATGAGGCGCCGTTTAGGTATTTACTGCCAAAAAGTGACGTCACCTATTCAAATAAGTGATATCACCTATATTCAATTGGTGATATCACCTATATTCAATTTTTGATATCACCAATTCTAATAAGTTTTATTACCTATTCGAATAAGCGATGTCACATAATTCAGATTTTAAATAGGTGATACATATATCACCTATTCGAAAAAGAGATTCCACCTACATGTCTAGGGAGCATTCAATATTTCTTGTTGTAAATAATACAAATAGGTGATATATCCAATTCGAATTGATGATATAACCAATTTCAAATTGAATAGGTGATATCACCTAATCGATTAGGTGATATCACCTTTTCAGCATAAATAGGTGATATCACCCTTTCAGCACGAATTGGTGATATCACCTATTGATTTCCAAAAGGCGACATCAACAGTTCGAATTGATGATATAACCAATTTCAAATTGAATAGGTGATATCACCTATTCGAATAGGTAATATCACCTTTTCAGCATAAATAGGTGATAACACCTTTTCAGCACGAATAGGTGATATCACCTATTCATTTCCAATAGGCGACATCACCAATTTAAAATTTGAACGAGTGATATCACTAATTCGAATAGGTGATATCCCTTATTTGCCAGAAAATACCAAAACAGCGCCTCATAGATTTCAGTTAAATGCTTATTTTCGCTCTTTTTTTCCGATCAGCGTTAAGCAATGTCCTCGCTTATTGGACAACCTTTTCAAAGCCGATTGGTTTGATGGACAGAGTTAAATTGAAGGAGCCTAGAAAAAACGAAATACACATAGTTATAAACAGATTTTGTACTATTTGTTCAAAAAATAATTTTACATCTACAGTCCCTGAACTATATACCATTATTAATGTTATTATATAGGTACCTGCTAAAATGAGAGGTTATAACATCAACGATTAAATTAAAGTGCTTTTTTGGTATGAGCGTGTCTTGTCTATATTAGGGGCTAAAGAGAGTTGCAAAGCTATGAAATTTCTTGGAATTAGGCTACATGTATAAATAAATGAAATGGAGAAGTATAGTTACAAGCTCCGCCTATTGCAATTTGACTACACAAGGGTTTAATTTGTCAAGCATCCTTTAGGTATAGAATATAAAATGACTCGTTTTCATGTACATGTTGTTTTTTCAAGTATAAATCGGTATCCAGGAAGACGGCCAATGTACGGAAATTTTAGGAAAAAAACAATGGATATCTAAGAATGTGAAAAGAAACATACCCAAGAGAAATGCATATTAAGGGCCAGTCCGCGAGAAAACCATGCAAAATTCAAAAAATCGTCCAAATGAAAGGTTGCAACTTGAGAATTTTTAGTGGCTTAAAATTTTTCTACATAAAGGTAGAAGTCAGAATATCCACAAAAAAATGTCGAACCCTGCATCTATTTTTAGTAACAGCTCATGTGCATATTTGCCGAAAATCACACAAAATTTAAAGCCATATATGGCGTATGTACAATGAAAATTATTAGACTAAAATTATAAGAACTTATTATTTGTATCATTACTTTATATAAAGATAGCACTTTTCCCTAAATTACAAAATCTAAGTCGATTGCGTTATAAAGATATCACAATTTAATTCGGATTCTCGGAATTTTCTCCGACTCGGAAGAAAATACAAAAGACTTAAATAACACATTAAAGAGAATATAAAATCGTATTATTAGTTGAAACGAGGTGTTCTTCGTGTTCAGAATTGTATGAAAAGTTTTAATTTAAATGTATTAACTATATTTCTTTACTTAATTTTGTATTTTTCAAAAATATATTTTTTTGATCAGTTACGCCATATATGGCTTTAATGGAAAATGTATACAAATTGATCAAGTCAAAAAGTTACCTTTTGTCATCAGTTTATTTTCAAATTTTGTTTTATTGTCAAAGTCATTGTCCAATTAACACAATTAATGAGGAAAAACTTAAATCAAATGAATATTTTATTTTTTACACATCTATTTATAGATCCTAAGTAAATGAGTATGATTTTTTAGCCATTTTCAGACGCTCGTTTCTCTCAAGACCAAGGTTGAAATTAAATCAAATTAATTGTTACTTTAAGAATGATCTAAAGTCTACTCTGTATTAAAATATTTAGCTTGGGAAATAATATCTACATGCTGTAAATTCACTTTGAAATACCATATTTCGCTACAATTTCACATATTTTAAATAACAGTCTTTTACCATATTTTTGGATTATTTCTATGATATTCAAAGAAAAAGAGAAGATTCTTAATCTAATATATTTTTTAGAAGAGGAATAACTGATTTGGACACTTCATATAACTTTCTTTTGCTTATTTTACACTCTTGTTACCAATTTGCTGGAGTTAAATTGTTATCTCCCCTTGTTGGAACTCTTTTGTATTATTGGGTAAAAAGTGACAGGTATGTCAATATGGAAAGAAGAAAGTCATGTATGATCATTTTTTCTTCACCTAGGGAGTTGTTGTGGAGTATTATTGTACTATGAAAGAGGGAAAACTTATTTTAAGATACTTGAATGTAAAAAAAAAACAATTTAGCTTGAATAAACAAATACATGTAACAGGCCCATAGGAAGCAATTTCAGTGTGGGGGAGGGGGGACAACCTACATTATGAACTATAAAAAAAACCCAAGAATTCCATAGAAAGTAATAAAAAGATAAAAGTTCATCAGATGTTGTTTTTTTTTATTTTGGGCATATACATGTAGTAGGTATATTTTCTATAGGGTTCTGTCCTCGGGGAATCTACATGTATTTCATGGTAATTAACAGATACAAAATTTTTCCTTACAAGTACAATTGAATAGGAAATTAAATCAAATAATAACATATTTTTAATCAAAATATACATTCGATATTTTGTTTAAGGCACCTGGCCCCGTTCAAGTTCAAGATCATTTTATTCACTCAAACCATTTCAGGTACATGAGGAAATGAAAAATATTTGCAACATATACATTCAGGTCAGAGGACAAGTATATGATATACATAATCAGAATATGAAAAGGAAAAGAAAAACACATATGAAACATGTAAAAATGAAATAAATGAGGGATCGAAAAATCATGGAGGAATGACTAACTAAAATCATATATTTTCAATATAAACGCACATAGTTTTCTTAGTGTCTTAGCAACTTGTTTTGTCATCATTTGAGAAAATATAAGAATACAAACCGGTATTTGATTGCATACTCTCAACAAATTCAAAAATAATTTGTAATTTCAATCTACGTGTAAACTGTTGAAGTTTTATAAATTTAGTGTGTTTTTGAGTTAACCAAACACCGTCATTCCTAGGAATATTTTTAATTTTACATTACATACTTTAAACTACTGTGTTACGTAACATTCATATATTGATAAAGTTCAGACCTCACATTAAAAATCATCAGCTCAAAAGGAGATGCCACCAATTTAGGTACCCCACCGATATAGGACCCTCCACGATAAATATTGGCAAAATTATTCGGGGGAGGGTACTATCCCCCCCTCCCCAAGAAAGTATGAGTCGTTACTGCAGCCAAAACTTTGCTAGTTTGCAGTACAAAGTGGTAAAAATTTAAAACTGGCTATAAACACGATAAAAGACTGTGTAGCGGACAGTACATAGGGAACTTATACTGTCTCGCCAGTGAGCTAGCTTTTCTGGTGATGCGGTAGTGTCTCCCTCTATTCCAGGCAAGTTAAGTCAACGGCGAGCCTGTTTAACCCTTGGATGGGTGACCGCTTCACGTTACAACTGGATTCATATTTATTCAAATTGGGGGGAGGGGGGCTATCAAATTTTGCCAAAACATTATTAATAAAATTGTTTGAGGCTGTGTAAATTAATTTTTGATACTATTTCTGAATAACCATAATGGTGTTATTAATACATGTACCATTGCAGACAGAGATAAATTGTTTTTTTTTTTTAATGTTATATGTATCCACTGAAAACAGTTGGGGGAGGGGGCGTGTCAGTCAATCAAGGTCAGGATATTAAATATACGAGTGTATCTAGTACCCAATCGTTTAACCCATCCACCTCTCCACAATTTACATACTAATATTGAAATGGATAAAATAATGAAAAATGATAAGGGTTCTAATTGCTAAAACGAGGAAAGGAAAACGGAACGGAAAACGTATTATATTATTTTATTTTATATTAAATCACCTTAAATAAACAAATTTATAAACAATATACAAATGTATATCTTAACTTAACTTTAAATTAAACTTACCTGAAAAGAATTTGCCAAGCGAAAAAACATGAAAAAGAAGACAATTGTTTGATTCGGGAGGTGGGATAAGAGTAAACTCCAGCATCTTTCATTTTCTTAACCTCCTTTATGGAGCTTTTTGTATAAAATCCCCTGTCAGTATTTTTATAAGATTGTACCAATTTAAAATTGACAGAAAGCAAACAACTAGCTTCAGAACTGTAGCTTTCTGAAAAAAAAACATAATATATTGATAGACCGGAAAGCTACAGTGCCACCCATTGAA
>NW_026931523.1:62500-107500 GCF_032062105.1 Saccostrea cuccullata
AATTTTTATCATTTTGAACTTAAAGATTTAATTCTAATTTTTACAGACAACAAGGGTTGTGTTTCATGCCTTTCTTGCATCAACCGTGGCCCTAGATTTGACTTCAAAGAAGGATCAGAATCTGTTTGTTGTGTTTGGTCCTACACGTGATAACTGGGACCATAAGCCTGAGGGTCTTATGACAATTTTTGAAAGCGTAGTAAACAGGTAAATCAAGAATATTTTTGAACGTGAATCACGTTAATGTTCAACAGTTTTCACATGCATGTTTAAGAATGAACAACTTTGTATACATATTTGTACAACTTTGTATACATATTTGTGCATATAAACATAACATATTTTTTGCATATAAAGTGATTGGAAATATTGACGTCGCACACAGAATTGGGGCCGATTTTGTAACGTCAAATTATCCATTTCTTAATTTGTTTGCACACATAGTTGCAGTTATGAGACTATATCTTTCAAAAAATTATGATTCATTGCTTAAATGTTTTGCAGAAAAAAAGATCAGCATGGAACAAGAGTTGTTGCAGAAGTCGATCTGGAAAAAGATCTTTTAAGGAATGGTCTATCATACAGATACTGTTTTCAGAAGAAAGACTCGATGGAAAATGAATTTTTATTTCAACAGTTCTATCCGTATCACAGCGGTGAACGGATATTGAGAATTTCTCCAGAAATAGGTACTAGTATATGTGTATAAAATCTTATGCCTTTAGCACTGAATTCACAGAAAAGCCTGGTCTTAGTATTAAATCTTACATTGATATATATACTGAAGGACAAAGAAACGCAGGGTAGCATAATATTCGAAAACTTTTTGACCGCATGACCGAAAATTACGAAAATTGGTCAGGTATGAGAAAGTTAGTAACTTTGCACGAGAATCAGTGTTCAGAATTACACAACCGTCAAATGCATGACGTCATGTAGGGAAAACGCTAAAAAGCCCAAAACACGTGCAATTTGATGACGACAAGTTTGTCAACAAATCTTGATGCACCATTTGATGCACCTAAGGTATACATATTGTTTTTCAATATTTAGAGACGATGTGAATTTCTTGCAATCTTTGTACAGTTTACGGAAGTTCAATGGGGTCTGATTTTCGATTTGCCTAATTAATGAAAGAGGCAACAACGGTTATAACTAGTAAGCAGTTTCTTGTAATTTTTTCCCCATAACACTTGTTACCCGTTGTCAGAGAGGACCTGGAATGGTTTTCAATCAACCGTGACGATGACGTTAACGAGAAACGGAGTCATGTTACGAGCGGGTTATTCATCCTTTCACCTCTTAAATCGCATCCCTCCTGCCACAAAAACCGCCTTTTATACAGTAGACTATTATAGTCATTACATTCACACAAAAAATGAAAGAAAACAATTCTGCAATTTGGTTTTTTTAGCATGTCAACTTACTGTTGTGTTCCTCTCACTCGCGCATGTGCACGTCGCATGATTAATTTTTTTGGCGTGGTTACCCATGCCCAATACCGCCAGGGTTTGAAAGATACTCACTCTGATGAATTCCATGCAAAGGAGATATAAAGCTCATGACAGATGTGCAGGAGAGACATTGAAGATAATGAAAGTTTTTTTTTTCACTTTTGGGGGGTACCGTCACATGAGCTTCAATAACTCAAGAATTATTAGACAAAATCAAATGAGAATTTGGTTATATCTTTTTGAAAGATAATTGTAAAAGTTAGATAGGAATACTGAAAAAAATGAAAAAAAAAATTTAATTCACCTCAAAAGGTTACCTTGCGTTTCTTTTTCCTTTCAGTATAAATACATGTACATGTACTAGTATTAATAATCAGTAATTTCTTGTTTGACTAATAGTCTTGAAATTGTAAGATATATATCATTATTTCATTATCTGATTGACTCATACATGTATCTGGAAATAAGGTCTTTAATCTAATTTTTAAATGTTTGTTAAAATAACTTTTTAAAAACTATTTTAACACATAAAAGAAAAAGCTGATAAAAATGTACACCAAATTTCATTTTAATATGAAAGTAATAAGCCTAGTGCACTGCAATTCTGCTTTTTTCTCGGTTGAACAGTATTTAATTTTGGAAAACATTTTAGATTGCTACCACCAATATGATGGATACATCTATGCCAAGAAAAGTGGAAATCGTGCTGTCATTTTCTTCAAAGAGATGTTTGGAGTGTCCAATTCAAGTATGATTGAGATTATGTGCACTGATGGTAAACATGCTTTGAAACAATATTTACCAGACATAAGAAATGTCATAGAAATGAACAATAATCCCTCAACAATAATAGCCACAATGGACAATTATCAACAAGTATTCCGAGGGTGTATTAAGGATCACTTCATGCTTTATCGATACCATTATGACCCTACAATTTGGCAAAAGGTATAGTCTAGTTATGAATATTTAAACCAGTATTTTCATATATTTCACAGTCAGAGGTAAATTTTATAACATTTTTTTGGAAATATATGTTTAAAAATGTATCTAAAAGCATTTCACAATGATAATTTATCAAATCAAAGAAATGCAAATATACACTATAAAGAAAGATTACAGATAAATAACAGATATATGATATCACTTTTGTTGTATTCTTAGATTATTTTTTTCAATTAAATGAGAATAAGAGCCATTCTTTATTTCTTGTAGATAATACTAGAGGATCATTTGGGGGCAACAATAAATGCTTTAGAAAGTAATGCAAACAAACAGGATGAAAATCAGCGATTTATGAAGGCAATCTCTCTTGTGAAGCTGCTCTATTGCATGGGCTTTTCTTATGACTTACTCGATTACAGAACTGTCGAAAAAATCCACCAAGCCCTCTTGCTTTCAGCTGAGGAAAAGAACACTGAGCAGCTGGACTATGTTGAGAGGAATTTCTCTACGTCAATGAAACAGTAATATAGATATACATGTATCATATTTAAAAACATAAAATTGTCTATGATCTTCCTACCCACTCGCCTATATTTATATACAGTCATGTATTTCTGCAAATGCTAGGGCGAAATTAAGTCTGTGATTTATATACACCGATCAATAGACAAATTTTAAGGCGCAAGTTTTACCATGCATTTTACCGATAGAGAGAGAAAAAAAATAATGGAGTAATTAATAGGCTAAAAGATTCATTGGAACAATACAAATAATAAAGGGTCTGCCATGGTATATGGTTGAATAATATTTTCATTCATTTAGTCGTGTAATTTTTTTCATCCTTGAGCCTATCTTAAAGTTTTATAAGTTTTGAATCTGCTAATTTTATGAATGAAAGGGATTAATGTCATTTAATTGTTAAAACCTGAAAAAATATAATATTTTAGAGGCACATACGAGGGGTGATCAAAAACGACCTCCAATTTACACTTTGAAAAATAGATGAGTATTTTAACAATAATATCATTATCAAATACCTAAGATATCGTTTACTTTAGATTTCAAACATATTAGACATGATAAAAAGGAGGCACCCATTCTCTATCCACCTTGAAGAAAGGTTTCTCCCGAGAGAGAAGATTTGGATTTTGATGGTCGCCATGCTTATTTTTGGAAAGGATATTCTAGCTTATCCAACCATTTTGTTGCCTAGATTTGACCATTTCTGACCAATAAACTGTTCTTGTTTTAAAAATTAACTTACATGGAAAGAATATAAAACTCAGAAAAATCTTTCAGCTTTTGTGACAGAACGCTACGGTAGGAGTCACGTGACCGCCTATATCACGTGATTTGCGCATGAGCAGAACGGTGACAGATGTGCATTGAAATCGGATAAAACTAATTTAAAATATTATCAACAACTGAAACCGAATATTATTTCTTTTATGGAAGTTATTCAATTAGTTCACAAACTTTTTGATCACCCCTCGAACATGCAGGTTTGTTCAATTTTCGAAAGTTTGGCATTTCGTAAAAATGAAGGTTTCATAGCGTACAACATCCTAATTTATTATAAAGCGTATGCTGAAAACAACCAGTTACGTGGGCCTTCTAAGTACAGATGGGAATGTCTGTATACATAAACTTAAAAAATACTTTCTTAAAAAAATTTTAAAAATATTAATTATCATTGCATCTTTTGATTAAATAGTGTGTTCGATAGAGATGATAGCAAGATAACAACGATGCTGTCTAAACGTTGATACTTTTTAAGGGTATTTATATACAGATGAAATATGCTCTACGCTTGTTGTAAATTGTCGTTATTTTTGTAAATATTCTTCTTTGGTCCTAATTTTAAATTTTTTCCCCAAATATCACACATGTGTAAAAATTTGTAAAAAAAGAAAAAAAATATATCATTCGAACTCATAGTATCTTCAAGTATGTAAAACAAAGCAAAGTTTCCTTATCAATATAATTAGACATTAACAGTATGTTTCATGATCAGTTCTTATTTCAAAATTTTAATAAGAACAAAATACAAAAAATATATTAGACATGTATTTTTATATTAATGTACCTTTACTTTATCCAGCACATAAGCTAGATCATGTAGTTTAAACTTTTAATTTTTGTAGTTTAAGATTTTTACACTTTTCAATTCAAGGCAGACGAAAAAGGCATTAATCTGGTTCCTACAGAAATCGGCAAAGAACGTCGTAGAAAAAACAGAAAGAAACCCTTTTTGGATAGCGTGTTTACCCGTTATTCACTTCCTTGATGGCTCTCTACATCCATTCGAAGAATTAGATTATAAGAATTTTGACGATAAACAGAAAGGGTGGTGGTCTGTCGGCGAATTTGAGGCTACAAAAGATGAATTAAAACTGCGAACTTGGTCCAGGTAATATGGCTTAATTTATCTGTACTTATTTTCTGCATTTAATAATTGAAAGAAAATGCATATGTTGCTCTTTTAAGATCAATACCGGATATGATATCACTATTGAAACCGCTCTTTATACTGGATACAAAGACCCAGAGAGGGTTTATGGCGTGCTTAGACTACCAGGACTTAGAATGGGCTATGATGGAAGAATCCATTTTGATAGAAATCAAGTTGGCAACTTTACTTCATTATTTTGATGATGCGAAATATTCTTCTCAGGTAAAATATATCCATTCTGATGAATTAAAACTGCCGATGACAACTTTCATCGAAAAATATACAATCATGTATTACAAATATCTTTTTTATTTATGTATTTGTTCAGAATAATAAAGTGCAATACACTGTAATTGCTTTTAAAGATGGATAATCTTGGCAAAGGAATGGAGAAGATAGTCACATGTTTCAAGAATTTGTTGGAATCACTGTCATGTAAAGCAACCATCAGGTGAGTATTCAATATAAGGATAACACTCTTGTTATGCATAGAAGAAGAATTACACACACACACCCACTCTCTCTCTCTCTCTCTCACCCTCATCCTCACACCCACACACCCTCACACACACTCACATTTTTCCTGATTTGTTTTCATTGTTGCATTACATGCAGTAGTTATAACTTAATTACTGCCTTTATGTACGCCAGTCTTAAGACGGGACATATTAAGTTATAGACTTCGTGTCCGTCTGTTAGCTTTTCTCGTATCCGGCTCATAACTTTAATACTATATTAGGCATAGAGTTATCAAACTTTTTCAGGTGATACATTTTGGGTAGAAGGTGTGTCGGGCACAAAAAGTAAATCGCTCTGACATATTTATAATTAAAAAGTTATAGCCAAATATGGAAAAATCCTTTCCGGCTCATAACTAGAAAATTATTAGATTTAGAATCATCACACGTACTTGGCCAGTTTATGCATCTTAGGTAGATGGTGTGTCGCGACTTAATTTAAGGTCACTATGACATTTAAATTTAAGTACATTTTTTTTAAATGTGTCTTTTTTACTATTCATTTACACATCCCAAAAATGTAAGAGTATTGCACTATCATTCATAAAAAGTGTTAAATCAAGAAAATACTTATTTTGTTTCAGCATATACTTGACAGCATTCGATAAAAAATATAATGTCTGTTAGGGAATATCTACATCTCCCATCAGTGTAATTATCAAGCATTGGTCAAGAGGAAGTTTGATAACAGAAAATTGCATGTCAAATTAGAGAGAAATTAATGAGTTTAGTGTGAGGAGCTAACTGGTATCTATATCCTTTGGGAATTGGGAAAACGGGTGAGCCCGTTGGATTAAAAATAGCTTTTTTTGGCTAGCCTAAGTTTTAAAATGAGTTTGATGAAAAGTAATCTGATTATTATATAATATTATTAATTTAAAAACTAATTTTATGGGGGTGGGGGTAAACTCAGCATGTCCATATGTCCATATAAATTGTATTATAAAACTATCTGACATTAAATCTAAAAAAATCATTTAGTGTTTAATGTTTAAAAATGTTTTATGGTAGATCATGCAGATCCATTCATCTCTGGTTAGTAATTAATAGACAAGCATCCAGTCAAAGATTAATCAATGAGTGTAATGTAGGCAGGTTAGCTGTCTCAGTCATTCATTTAGAATATCTCTGATCAAACAGTCTTATCTGTATCCTTTGGGAATTAGAAAAACTGTTGGTCAGTTTATAGCATATGTCATTTGATGGCCAGCCTTTTGTTTTCAAGATTAATTTAGGATAGATTAAGTTGTTAAAACTAATTTGATATTGTTTAATATGATGGGCATTTGACAAGGTCTTCCACAACCAGGTTAGAAATCTATCAATGACGTAATATAATGAATGTCTACACCACAGGGGATGGATAAACAAATATTTTAAGGAATAGAAAAATCATGGAAATCTTAGAATCCAGGTTGACTTGATTTTCTTGCACTCTACTGTTTAAGGTAATTGTGATTTTTTGACGGGCGTATCATGCTGTAGCATGGCACTATATGTGAATATTCCAAAACATTTAAAAAACAGAAAACAGGATTTTTTTTCATTTGACGTGTATATTTATACACAGAAGGGACTTGAAAGACATCCCCGAAAGATTTAAAATTCAGCAAGAGAAGTGTGTGGCCATACTCTCGATAGGAGTACAAAAGAGAAGGATAATAAAAGACAAAAGAATGTTGGTATCTCTCTTTCACTGCAATATGCTATCCTTAGCGGTTTTGGAGAAACATTGCTCAGAGGCAGACGTGGAATTGAAAAGTTTACAGAAAAGAACAACATACCTAATTAATGACATCTTACTTTGTTTTGGAAATGACTTGAGCGTAAGTTTAAAAATAAAAAAGATTCACCGTTGCTTTTAACCTTCATTAATTGAACATTTGATAAAAATAAAAGGTTTAATTTTCAGCTTCATGACTTTGCATTGTCAATCTTGGGGAACGTAAAGCAAACTGAATTGTCTGTGGAATGGAAGGAAAATTGTCTGTTACATGCAGAGAACATGTTTAAAGCGGTAAATGCCTCAATAACGTTTTTTATGAAGTTTTTCATTTGCTTTGATAGATTTTACTGGGCTGTCAGTGTGATGGTATGAAGGATTTTACGTATTATATATTTAAATGTCGTTATTTTTTTTTTTTAAAAATTACAATTTTTAAAATAACAATATATTGACAATCAATTTTTAAATGGATGAAATGGTATAAAATTTACAGATTTTCTACATGAATTCAACTTTCATTCTTGATGTTACTGTCACTAATAATATACTTCATACGAATAAATTTTTCATTAAAAAACATTGAAATAAAAATATAAAAATAACATTGGTAAAGGAATGTCGAGTGAGATCTTAATATACAATTCTTAAATTTGGCTATATATATATATATATATATATATATATATATATATATATATATATATATATATATATATATATATATATATATTATTTCATCATCACAGATCGATGACAGGAAGCGAGTCGAGATATATAGCAAAATCATGAAGGACTGTCAATCAGAGTCATTAAGAAACCTCTTACAGAAAATCCTGATGGAGTCTATCGATGCTATTCTTGAGGTATATATAGAGGATACCCAATGTATTGTATTTGGCTGTTGTTCGTACAAAAATGGTAATTTAGAAAAAAAAAACCTTTTCATGTAGGAATATCTTTAACCTCCGAATTTTTAGTTTTATTGTCAAATTTATCAACCAAGAACTGTAGACGACATTTTAGTCAAAATGCCTTAATAGAAAGTCTAGTGGTGCAACTTGTTAAATATAATACATCATACTAAGCGCGAACTTTCAGCAAATAAATGCATAAATGCTTTCCAAGTTCCAGTTAATCGGGATTAATATAACCATTGGAAATAATGGAAACTTTAACTTAAAAAATAGTGAATATGTCCAGTACTTTGACTGAATTTAATAACAGTTAGGGGCCCGTTCACTTAAAAGTTCTTCAGGGGCTTACGCCAACATTTAGTCGGGCGTAATTAGCGTTTCACCAAGTGGCGTAGGTCTTAACATAATACTATATAGAAATATTCTCTTTATAGAGGATTGATTAATTGTATATTGTTTAACGTCCCTCTCGAGAATTTTCGCTCATATGGAGACGTCACCGTATGCCGGTGTAGGGCTTCAGATTTTGACCTTTACTCGGCACTCAGGGTCATTGAGCAGTGAGGGATCTTTATCGTGCCAACGCCTGCCGCTGACACGGGGCCTCGGCTTTTAAGGTCTCATCCGAAGGACCCGCAACTTTCACTTCAAAGTGCCGAGCGCATGGCGAAGGAACAGTTGCTACCCATTTTGTATCGACTTAGGTCAGTCGCAGCAGAGATACGGTATCTTTACAGAGAATATAAAGATGAAAGAGTACTTTAAAGTACAGAATAACATTAATTATGTTTTAATGAATAATTGCACAGAATGAAACATGCTCGAATTTATAGGGTCTCGTAAGAGACACATATCTTGTAAGAAGTCGATTTTATTTTTTACAACATTTCAATAATTAAAGTATCAATTATAAATTGAAAGGAAAAAAAGGACCGTACATGTATAAATCAGAATTAAGCTAAATTATTTATTTTTGAATGTTAATTACAGCCTCCCTCTCCCTCTTCCTGAAATTGATACAGGTACATGTAATTTATTTTTTTTTAATTTTATTTACAGCCACGACCACCCCCGCCCCACACCCCCTCTTCCTGAAATTGATACAGGTTAATGACTTCGCCTTTGATAATGAAGAACTGCGACCGATAGTATTATTCTCCCGCCCCACCTGTTTCTGAGTAACTATTTCTATTTCACGAATTAACATATTCGATGACTTTAATACTTTTTAAAAAAATAATAGTATAGATTTTTATAAAACATTACTTATTTGGGAGAACAAGGAGAGATTACTCTAAAATTTTGGTAAAACTTTTAGAGTGTTTTGTGTTTTTCACTAAAGAAATCAACGGAAAACGTAAATATTTTTGAAACATTCCCTCCCCCGTGACACAAACATTCCTGTTTACAGGTTATATAGACTGTTACTTCACAGATTCATGCAAAAGCTTTTTTTTTTGTTTCACGGGGGGATGGGGGTGGGGGGTGGGGGTGGGGGCATATGTTTATTTACACCAATTTCGATGCGATTTACAAATGAAACATTATATTTTATTCATATATATAGGTTTTATTTATGGCTTATATAAGAAAACATATAAGAACCATTTAATCATATCTAAGACTTTTTCAAATTAAGGTGATGCTTGAAATTCAGATTTCAATGGAAAATATCGTCTACCCTTTTTTCAAGAGCTGGAATTATGGACAATTTACTATTTAGTGCTGGTATAAGGTCAATTCATCAATTACTATTGAACTGTTCTTCGTATTAATCAAAGATTTTATGGCTAAATTGCCACTTATATTGAGTTAAATGGTTGCAAAATGTAGACGGGAATCGAGAGTTAGCGTGCGTATTTCTTTCATGATTCGATAAATACTGAATCTACTGATAAATACTAATGTATAAGTTTGAGACAGAATAAGATTTTAAGTTTTATTCTCATAAAATGTATACCTGGCTTACTTGTAAGCAAAAATAATGTATAGAAATGCACATGATTTACACATGTACACATTTTGAGTCAAGAGAGAAATTTTACATGTTTACTACTGTGGTATATGTAAGACAATCCTCTCTAAGTCAACAAAAAACTTTTCTCTATTCAAATGATTCATTATAATATGGTATTGTTTATTAAATGGGACGAAGGTTAACTTCCGGATATATAGACAATGAGAATTTAGATAATCAAGAGTAAACAATACCCAAAAGATTTGATGGAAACAACACATATACTAACTTTACCATATGAAAAGGTTTGTAAAAATAAATATTATAGGGGAATAAGGCAGTAAACAAATGTATGCATATACGTAAACATTTATGATAAAAAGGTATTTTGAATTTAAGACTTTATTGCGGAGGACAAAATCCATTCCAACTAAAAATTAATTATCTTTTCCTTGCTCGTTTATTTAATATATATCAATTTATATTTAAACCTGAGCATATGTTTGATTTTTTGAATATTTATTTATCTTGTAGGGGGATCGAATCTGTACTCTTCTGAATGACCTAAACGTATTCGTTTCTACAGATGTCTACACATCACAGTTTCTTTCAAAGATATTTTCAGAGATGTGGAAAATTGAATTAGATGCATCTGAAAATGAATTTATCCATCTAGCCCTGAACTCTCCAATTTACCCTAAATGTTTGGAGGCTTATTGTAAGTTTAAAAGTTGCGAAGTGATAGTAAATGTTAGAAACTTTACCAACAAAAATTTACTATAACTTTTTTTAATGAATTTATAATCTCTAAATACTTAACATTCAAAATAATTTTTTTCTTTTATTCATTTGCAGTGTATAAAACGAGAGTTTTTGCAGATATGAATTCCGCTGCAAAAGAAAAGCTACAGCGTTCTGTAACGATAATGAAATCGTTGTTTCATAAGCTTAGCAAAAATGATCTGCACATTACTTGTTTGGAACTTATTTGTTCCCGAAAAGAAACTTTTATTTCTGTTGCAACGGTGTTTGAAAATCATGAAAACATAAGCATGCCATTGACAATTTCTGCACTGAATAACATGCTGATGTGTCGAGAAAAGGATTTAAATTTTGCTGAAGAAATCATAACTACTGTTGAGAAATTGCAGTTCCTTTTCAAAGATATTAGTGCAAGTAAGCTTTTCCAATTTCAACTTTGCTTAACTGTGCAGAAGCTCAAGTAAGCTTTTCTATTGGAAAAGTGTCTAATATCTGCTTTCCATTGTGAGTTGTATGTAAAATTTATTACATTTTAGACCTCCTCCGCGAATTACTTAACCAGTTTAACCCTGTTTGCTACAGGGGGTTTAAATTACCACAACAAACATGTATTTCAAGGGACAATAATCACGAATTAGTAAAGTCTTCTCTACTGAGTTGAAAAGATGAAACTCGTATGCAAATTACTTAACGTAGTGTAAATTTAAGTATATCAATCCTAACCCCAGTGGTAGGGTGGGGCGGCAATAGGGGATCAATCTTCTACATACTATGAATATATAGGAAATATCATATCTTCTCATTAATAACAAAGCCATAATTATTCATATTAATTAATATGTATCCTCAGATAGTGTATATTCAAGTTTGTTCAGATCATGCCCCCTGTGGTCAGGGAGAAACCAAAATGGGGTGGGGTGTTCAAAGATTAACATGGAAATAGATAGGAAAAATTCTTTGAGAATCTTCTTCTCAAGAATAGGAAAGCCATAATTAGTCATAGTGATACAGAAACATCCTCGGGTAGTGTAGATTCAAGTTTATACAAATTATGTTCCATTAGGGTAATAAGGGGTCACATCTGAAAATAAATCTTTAACAAAGAATATATTGGGAAAATATAATATCGATTCAATATTGTTTATATCATTCTCTCCTGGGGAAGGTAAGGTTTGAACAACATTTATTTAAATTCTACTTTTCAATACTGAACTGATTTCTATTTTTCTGTAGCCGTCGTACTCAGTTGAGCGATACAGCCCATTTGAATCTAGTTTGTCTCTTGCAAAATCAGAAAAAAAACATAATGTACGTAGGGTTCATTTTTCGAACTTATCAGAATCTGCTGTTTTTTGTATAATTAACAATAAAAAATACTATTAAAAATAATATTTCAACCCATTATGCAATATGATAAGATTTAAGCATTGATTTTCCAAACTTTAAACCTTAACGGTAAGTAGGGGATTTTTCATATAAGAGGTATCTCCTTCTGTATGCGTATTCCACAAATTTTGAATGTCTTGAGTAAGATTCAGATTAAATTTCATTTATCATACAAGTATATTCATTATCTTAAAATAAAATGCTAATCTTTTCTCATTTCTATTTATGTCTATTGGTATCTTAGGAACCAATATCCCAATCAAAGAAATAGATGATGCTGGTTTGCGAAATTGGAAAATGCTGGAAATCCAAAATGTGTGTAAAATTCCTGAAGAAAGCATAGGATGTAGCCAATATCAACCAAAAGTAATTTTATTTCAAGATTTACTCAGTCGTTTGCAATCTTTTGTGAAAAACATTGTTTTCTACACCGACAGCAAGTCCTTTCATAAAATTTTGCGAATAACTGCTCGGAATTTCAAAAACGCACAGAATTTTGGATTTGATGACGTCGTCGACAAGATTTTGATGTGCACGAAGAATATATGGGATGATCTCTGCACAAAAATTGAAAATGGTACCATATCTATTCGAGAGATTGAAAAATACGGTTTTAGCGAGTTATCTGATGAAAACTTAAAAACTGAATTGGTTGCCATGAACAGAGGTAGAAAGCATTCCTGGATCAAGGAGAGGATAGAACAGTTACATCGATTTAGACAATTTTCGAAAACAGTTGCTGTTGCCAAACTTCTTCTGGATGTAAGAGGCAAATACAGTGTGGATGGATCATTTGAAAAAATGGAACTCATTGCGAATTCAGTGAGTAAAAGTTTTAATTAAAGCATTTCAGGGACAGGGGAAAGAAAATGTGTATGAATTAATAAAATAATAAAATTGAATTGCAATGTATTTCAGGAAACCAAGAAAGACATATCACTCACAGATCTGAAAATAGAAGTACAAACATTCAACGAACGTTTGGGAATGATTAACAGCAAGCAAAAAGAAAGCATTGTATCTTTTCTTAGATCAAGCGAGCTAGTACAATGGTTAAGAGGAGCAATGCCAGGTTATAAGGCCTATTTTCTTTAGACTTCTGTTCCTGTCAATATTCTGCATAACTAAACTAATTACACACTAAGTAACTATACTTTGAAAAAGTTAACTATTTTAGAGAATAAGGAAAATTTATGATATTTCTTTCTATTACAGGTGGAGTAAAAGATCTAAAGATATATGCAGATCTGGCTTTGTTGTCTGTTGAAGGAGACGATCAAGTTGGGAGGGTAACAACATTGCATTCAGCAACAATAGGCTATTCCCCAATGATATTTAGTCTGGGAAGCATAAATGGAGAAAGTGATTTGATGTTGAAA
Organism: Saccostrea cuccullata; assembly: GCF_032062105.1. Taxonomy (NCBI): domain Eukaryota; kingdom Metazoa; phylum Mollusca; class Bivalvia; order Ostreida; family Ostreidae; genus Saccostrea; species Saccostrea cuccullata. The sequence continues at coordinate 75,994 of NW_026931523.1, forward strand.
TGGGAAGAAGTTTGGCAAAGTCTTGAGAAAGATGATTCTCTCCCACAAAAACTGGTATACTATGCCTTTAAGTTACCCATCATACTTTTACCACCAAACACATGTAGGCTTTATTATCATATTTTTGTGCAACATTACAGCAGACATCTAATAGATATGAATATCATTATGAATATCAGTATGTAATTCAATCCATCAATAACAATAATGAAAAATAATGGCCTGCATTAGGGATACTTGTAAAGTTGTACATTTTGGTGAATAGCAAAGAAACCAAAAATGGTTCTTATGAAGGAAAGTATGGTCTCAATTAAATACATGTACATGTATATACATACGCAACTATCCTTAGGTAATGTAATTTAAATTGTGAAAACATAGCCATAGCTACTGCTTATAAGTTTGTCATTATAGCTAAATAACCTCTTGTTTATTGTTTGAATACCTCTACCAATATGCTATGAAGTATACATGTAGTATACATATATGATTTAAACCAAAATAGCAGAATGAAAAATAAAACTCGTAATAATGTTATATAAAACACAAATAATGACAATTTCAAAAACAACAACACGCAAATAATTATTTGTACAATAAATACATTTGAGTTAAAATTGGTGTATCATGCTATGGCTTCTTTTATATATCTTTTATTACACAGAAAATATCAAATGATGTGTTACACTGGTACATAGAAATCAAGGAATCACACGGCTCTGTTGAAGTTACTTCACTGAAACAAGTTGATGCCATAAAAGAACGAGGAATCTTCAAAGTTGGCCATTATCGAGGAACAGTTGTCAAAAACAAACATCAGCTGGTATGTGAATAAAATATATCAAGAAATTTGATAATATTCCTTTAAAATCACTCATGTCCCTTCTGTTTTTTTTCTAAGGAACTAGATGATGTTATTTGGTTACACGTGCCAGGAAATAAGCACGTAGGCACCTCCTTTAAAGAAGAAAGATCAGATATTTCTGACACAGAACAAAGTGATAGTGATGTTGAAATTGAGGAAGAAAGTAATTCACTGAAACTGCTTAAGCAAGAAAAACTGAGAAATAGAGAGGAGGGACGTGATTATTCATTAGGAGAAATGACTGACCTTCAAAGTAGACTGATGCTTGTGACAGGAAAAGCAGATGCTGGAAGGGAAAGTATTGAAAGATTTACATCGGTAAGTCATTTATAATCGGAAGTTTATATCAAACAAGTGTGAAAGCTAATGAATCAACTTATTTCAAAGAAAAGTAATTTTTTTGTTAATTTTAAAATAATGTCAAGTATCATAATACATTTCAAAATTATATATGTATAAATATATATGTCAAGAAAAAAGAGCGGGGGTTTTATTATTAAGCATTGGTTCACAGTTTTCTTGTTTGAAAATCATCTTTAGAAAACTTAGTGTGTAGATTCAGTTAATAATAACAACAATAATGAATATAATTATGATAATTAACATATAAATTGTTTTTTTTTCATCGAAGGGGAACAAATTAAAAACTATTTTATTTCAAGAACTAAGATAATATAAGATTCTTATATTTTTTTTTCAAATTGAAGTGAAGTAATATGTTTTTTTTTTAATTTCGCCGAAAAAAAAATGGTGAAACCATATTTCAAAAGAAAACTTTTGCGAAGATAAATTAAATTAAATTTTTGTCATTTGTCATATGTCAAAAACTGTAGAATATTTAATGCTGTGATATTTTTTTCCTCAGATATTTGATAATGTTACAAGACTTGGAAAAGTTTTTATTCAACTTCACGCATCTGGATGCATCCTGTTTAAACAATGGACTTTTGAATTTCATTGTAACCAATCTGCTGGAAGTAGCGTGCTAATCAGCACTAACGATAGGTCGGTCGTGAAAGGTACAAATTTTCCCAAAGTCAGCGAGGATTCAAAAGAAATACAAAGCAATGTAAACGAATACATTCGAGGTATTGCAGATTTTTTAGAAAAATGCTATGAAGAATGGATAAAATATATCAGAGAAAAAAGAAGTACCTTCTATCCTCTTAACTTTTTTACTGTCGATCAAATGGTTGTTCTGCAGGAAGAAATTGCACAAATCAGAAATGGAAATGGGGCAACGAAATTTCTCTGCCCTTTATTATCTCTGGTTAAATCTAATTGTTCACTTCGACCGGATCTAGAAGATGCCATAAATACTGTACAAGAAAAATTGTTGACTCAAGAGCAAACGGCTAAAATGGACGATGTGTCCGAAATGAAAAGCCACGCTGAGGCTATTCAAAGGTTTTTGAAGGTCGCCGACCAGGCAAGCGTTTCTCGGAAACATGCTCTGCGTGCGATCAAATCACAGGAGTTTGATATAGAAGACACAAGTGCCGGTAAATTTGACATATCTAATAAAATTTGAACATGTAATTTTTTTTTTATTTTATATATATTTTTCTTACAATAATAGAATGTTTTTAATTGCTAATTGGATAACAGGGCTATTGTGGTGCTTGACAAACGACGAGAATGAAGAGGACGAGGAAAATAGCGTTTTAGACCAAACCACAGAAAAAGATGAGACAATAAAAGACAGTACAATTGGTGATAAAATGAGGGAATTTATGGAAGAATTAGAGGAAAAACTGAGGTTTTTATCATTCTCCGTATAGAAAGTATCTTCAGTGCATTTTTAACAGAACCCTTTTTAATTAAATACATGTATATGAAGATAACAGAATTTAAGCTTAAATTTCCATTAATCAATAAAGAGATATGACCAGAGAAAACATTTAGAGGTGGGATCAGGTGCCATGGAGGAGTGAGAATATTCCCTATATCCGGTCATACTCGTCCTGTTCGTCTAGTCTTGATCTGGAAATAGCGGAAAATCCGTCGTCAATTCAGTGTGTAAATAATGGACAAAGAACTAGTATAAAAAAGTCAGTCAGCATATGACTCAATGATAAATTGTATTTGCTGATGAGGTAATTGTATTGACCATCAAACTTATGTACAAAATGATGACTTTACCGAGACTGTTGATTTTTATTGTTTCATCAATTTGTATTTTCAATAACTTACCTTGTTTTAGAAATTGTACATACGTAAAGCATGCGCATGCGTATCAAATCAACTCAGAGATGTAAACTCGGTATGCAGGTGACGAAGGTATTTTGCTGCATAAGTAAGGGAAGTTGACGATTGAAAAGCGAAAGTCATCACGTTTATCATAAAGCTTGGTTGTAAGATTACCATTGAAATCTTTTTCAAGCAAAATATCCATAAGAAACAGATATGTCAGACTCTGTGGTTTGTTTTATCTCAAGCTCACCGGGATAAATATTATCGAATAAGAATGGAAATAACCATTTTTAATTGACAATGCGTCGTTGGTATATCTAAATGTCAAGTTGAAGGCAACGGCAAGTGTTATTTTCTTTTTACGTATAAGACTTTGAAAAAATTCTGTTCCCCTGCATCCAAAATTAGGTCTGCTTATAATGGGGGCAGTTGGTACTCATAGAACTTCCAATAGTTTGTTAGAGGACCTGGTTTCCAAAAACAACATAGATATTATCATCAGAAACTCAGTCATATTTTTTATGTCAACTTCAGAGTACTAGTGTATTCAATCAAAACGCTTTTAACAAAATAATTTTGCAAATAACCAATGACACGGTAAGTAAATTTACGAGTTCCATTTTTATTGAAAAACCTGTTGTCAAAGCCTGGACTTTAATTTATGGCGGGGAATGGTTGTTTACAAAGTTGAAGTAGAGTCCCTTAGACTTTCTTAAATCTAGACAAAGGCGTATCAAAAAACTGTAAGACAAACATGGGTAAAAAGGTGAACCAACCCTGAGCTTTATCTTGGAAATAAAGCAAAAAAATAGGTCAGCATTGAGCGCAAATATAGTTTAGTGCGAAATAGAAGTATAAACGCAAAAGCATGTTCTACTTATGAACAATTTCTAAAATAAGGAGAGCTATTGGCAAAGAAGTTGATGAAAGAAGAATATCAGCAGTTTCGTTTAAAGTCATCATTTTGTAAGTTTTATGGTATATAATGACCTTATCAGGAAACACAAATTTATTAAACCTTTTTCGTACTGTAAGGTCATTATTTTTACACCGAGCTGTGCACGGATTTTCCCGTTATTTCCCGATCATGACAAGAAGCACGTGGTGGGTGTGACCTGTAGGCAGGGGATGCACACACCTCCATGGCACCTGAGCCCACCTCCAAAATGTTACGGAGGTTCGTGTTTGCTCTGCTTTTCTAATTTGTATTCTTTAATGAACTTAAATACTGTTCGTTATCTCCACACATTTCATGCAGAAAATTGGTTGCGGAAACAGGAAATATTGATTTTCAATAGAACAAAATTGAAAAAAATTAAAAGAAAGTTAAAATGAATTGCAAAGGAATGTCAAGTTTACGGTTAATGAGAGAGGATGAAATCTAAGAAAATTCATTACTTATAGATGCTCCTCAATTATTTCTTCATAAGCCATACCCTCGTTTTGCTTGAACGTTCTAAATCCGGCGAATTACTCGAGTATTAACCATCCAACAATATTACTTGCTTGTTTTGTTATGTAACTTCCGTCTTGAGAAATTTTTACAACTATGGAGATGACATCACTTGCCAGTGGAGAGATGAATTTTTAAACCTATACTCGACACTCAGATACATTGTACATGGATTAGTGAAATGATCTTTTTTCGCGCCAACATCTACTGCGACACGGGACCTCGATTTATACCGTCTCATCCGAAGGACCGGTATCTACGTACCACAGTGGGATTCAAACATGTTCTAGGGCATACGCCTATCCACCGCGCCACAAGGGTTACTTAATCAATATGTAACATGCTAGAAGTACTAAGACTTAAAAATATTGCAGTAGTCTGAAATTTAATTAATTTACGTATTTTTATTATAAACAAATGAATTGATGAAGGGAAGAAAGATTATGCAAATGTTACTTCGTTTTTAATAAATTGTATTAAAATTCCAATGAAGTCAATCAATTCACTATTACACTTAAAAATATACAAAAAATCTTTTATTAAAACAAAAAGCAATATTTTGAATTTCTCAGAAACTTTGAATATTGAAGGAAACTCAACATTTATGGCAATATTTAAGTTGAATTATAATCGGGAAATCGTATCATTTCCTTTTTACTCGTAGAAAGAAAACAAAAGTTTGGAGCTTAAGTTCTAGATTCCAATTGCAAACAACTTTCCTCAAATACCGAATAACTTTCATCAAAATTTTATCTTTTTCTGTTACATGTATCATATCATATGTACATAGAATTCCTCTAAGACATGTCTTTTGATACAGGCAACAAGAAATAGATCAAGTGATTCTGAGTCTCGATCAAACATGGAAGAAATTTCTTGACTGTGCATCTTCTAGTGCCACAGACTTCCTAAGCATTGATCACCTTGGAATGATTCTGGAAACTTTATATGAACAAGGTTAGAAATAATTGCTTCGTTATTTATTTTGTAAAACATGCACGTATTTAGTATCATTGTGTATGTTATCCTAATATTGAATGTATATTCCGAGTGTTTAAAATAAGAGAACATAGTGATAGTCTTTCTTTTACAAAACGGTTGACTTCCTCTTTTTTTAAGTACCAGATATTAGACCACCATCGTAACCCTTTTTTGACAACAATCAAAATCTGTAAAATAGTACCATCATCAAAATAAGCATTTGAATGTATGGCAGCAGTATCTTTTATATATTGAGTTTAATTTAGTTTCCAACATTGTACCCAGAGGAAACACTAATATTCAAAGCTAATATTTCATAGCTACTTGTAAGTGACAAAACCCTTAGATATGACATTTCAGAAATTTTAAGACATACCAGTAACTGAGAAACACTACACTATAAGTAAATTGATTTTTAAGTGGTTCTAGTTTAGAATCTGAACAAAGTTTTAATATTTATAAATGACTTTAATTGACTGTGATATATGACATTTGTAGGATGTACATTTGATATGATATACCTTTGGTGTATAGATAATATTTATTAATATTTATTCAATATTGTTTCTTCTTAGGAAATGGTACAATAAAAAGAACATTGCTGGACCCATTGAAATGCGGAAAACCAAATCTGATTGTATGCCCACGGCGTAAGTCTACACAACTACATTACTTGACTGTTACGATCAAAATTATATACTTATTGAGAGTTTAAAAATAAAAAATAAAATAATTTTTTATGATTTAAAGGAGAAATTCTTCCCATGGTACTAACATTGTATATGACGGACCAAAACCTTCCTTTGCCATCAAGAAATGAAGTACTGTTATGCACAGACAGTACAACAAAAGAAGAGGTAAAACGTTTGCAAGAGAATAGCAATTTTTTTCATTGATTCAAGAAAGACATTCATTTACCATAAGAAAATATACACATAAAAGTTATTTGTATGAACGAATGCATTCACAAGATTTATGGTTATAATTATTATGTTCCCCAACCGAAGTTGGGGAACATATTGTTTTTACTCTGTTTCTTATTATGTTCCCCAAACGAAGTTGGGGAACATATTGTTTATACTCTGTTTCTTATTATTATTATTTTTCTTCTTCCTGGGCACTTTTTTGTCCGTGAATGATCTCGTAAACTACACATCCAACTAAGGTGAAATGTTTTTAGGGTCAGTAGACATGTTATGTAGATTTGCGGAACGAAGGTCATTTAGCGCGCACGTGCTTGCAAGAGCGCGCACGTGCAACACGAGAATGACCACTATAATGTATATTGCCATACCTTTTCTATTTTTTGATGAAATGTTTTGAAACTCATAATGTAAGGATGTATTAGTAGTATAAACAAGATGACGTGATCAATATGGCAAGATCTCACGCGCATGAACGTGCGCTACGCTCTCATTGGCTGAAACTAAAGTCTCAATATCTTTCATGTTTTTTGACGAAATCCTTTGAAATTTTGAACATAGCCATGTATTAGGATATCCTACAAAATGATATATAGCAATTATCATGAAACCACGTGCATGCACGTGCGCTACAATCTGATTGGCTGAAATTTTAAATAGCTATAACTCCCTTGGTTTTCAACCAAACAGGATGGGATTTGGAACATAGATATATGTAATGGACTTCTACAAGAAGGTATGGTCACCATGCACATGCATACACGTGCGTGTACGAATGCTGCAATCTGATTGGCTGAAACTTTAAACAGCTATTACTCCCTTGGTTTTCAACCAAACAGGATGGGATTTACAACATAGATAGATGTAATGGACTTCTACATAAAAGTATGGTCACCATGCTCATGTATGCACGTGCGTGCACGTGAAATGGGTAAAATCAAAAATACACTTGAATGAGCGTTTTTTTTCTTTTATTCTTTTGGATTAAATACTTTAATATTTAGCATATTAAAAATATAGATTTTGTAGAGAATATGATATGGTCATTACGCACATGCATTAACATGCGCAAGTGTGCAATGATAAAATTTGAATGAACATGATACACTTCTAGGTAAACGTTGTTAAAGTCTCAGATGCATAAAGTTTGTCATATTTAATTACGCTTACAGGGAATATGACTATGAAAGGGAGTTGGGGAGCGTTTGGGGAACATCTGTAACGGTCCCCGTTACAATTAGCACTAGTTATTATTATTCTTATTATTTTTCTTCCTGGGAAAATTTTGTCCGCGAGTGATCTTGTAAACTACACATCCGACTTAAGTGAAACCTTTTTAGGGTAAGTAGGCATGTTATGTAGATTTGCGGAACGAAGGTCATTTTGCGCGCACGTGCTTGCAAGAGCGCGCACGTGCAACACGTGAAATGACCAATATACTTGAAATTGCCGTAACTTTTATATTTTTCGATGTAATGCTTTGGTATTTAGAATATAGAGACATATTATAAATATAGATAAGATGACATTGTCAACATGCCATTTTGCGCGCACGTGCTTGCAAGAGCGCGCACGTGCAACACGTGAAATGACCAATATAATGGATATAGCCGTAACTTTTTTATTTTCTGATGAAATCCTTTGAAATTTATAATGTAGGGATATATTAGTAGCATAGACAAGATGACATGGTCAAAATACCAAGATGTCACGCGCATGCACGTGCGCTTCGCTCTGAATGGCTGAAACTAAATTCTCAATATCTTTCTTGTTTTTTGATAAAATCCTTTGAAATTTTGAACATAGTCAAACATTATGAAGATCTACAGCATGATATATAAGAATTATCATAAAAGCATGCGCAAGCATGTGTTCTGCAATCTGATTGGCTGAAACTTTAAATGCCTATAACTTTCTTGTTTCTCAACAAAACATGATGAAATTTAGAATATGAATAGGTATAATGGATTCCTACGTGATACTACTATGTTTGCATGCACTTGCGCATGCTCAATGCGTAAAATGATCAATATATTTGAAAAACGGTGACATTAATAATTTTATGATTTTTTATTGGTTCTTGGAATATATAAAGAAATGTTAATGATTTAGCAACATGCCATGATCACCTTGCATGTGAAAGCACGTGCTTTTGCGCGCAGTGCGTTAAATGACAAAAAGTTTATATCATTGTAGCTTTTAAAATTCTTTTATGAAATCCTGCAATACTGAGCATATTAAAAAAGTTTTAAAGGAAATTGGCACAAAAAAGGAGTTGGGGAGCGTTTGGGGAACATCTGTAACGGTCCCCGTTACAATTAGAACTAGTTTTATTCATGATGCCCTTGAAAATCGTCTTTGTGTGTTCCGTAACAATTTTAACGTTGTCAAGTTCCGATTTATGGAATCAAATTACGTACCAAGGAACGAGTCAACATGTTAGTACCCATGAACATTAAACTCCATGAATTAATGTGACTTCATTTTATGTTCAACTTTTTAACAAGTCGCATTATGCAAATATACTAGAATGTTAAATATATTGCCTAATGGAATGTTTTAGGCAAGCAATTATAAACTCTACAACTGTCTATTCCAGGTTACTATCTTCTTCAGAAGGGCGTTATTTCAGAACAAAGAGGACCCAAACAAACTTCTATTTTGCCTAATGAACGCTGACATGCTGCAGTACGATGCAAGTGAACAATCCCTGAAGGAAGTCACTGAATATATTAAAGCTGCCAAAGGAGGTATTTAATATGTCATGGAGAAATATTATTCAAATCTTGTAATATCCTTTTTTTCATGATACATAATAGGTCAAAGATCCAAGATGATGTATACTCATTTGCTTATTATATTTTAGACTACAAACTCGTCATCATTTGTGCAAGTGAAAATGAATACAAGTCACCAATGGTATCCGCGCTAGATAAATTTCGAGCATCAAAGATTACAACAGCCGCACCTGCAAAACTCCGGGAATATTTAAGGAAGAAATATACTATTGAAAATATTTCAGAGGCAGCAGCGTCCATTGATCCTTCTAGGTACTCCTGTTTTGTTCACCTAAGCGAAAGTCTCAAATGAGCTTTTCTGATCAAAAGGTGTATTGCGTTTGTGTGTCGAGTGTCGTCTGTAAACTTTATACATGTTCAACATTATAAAACACAAGGCTAATTTCAGTCAAACTTGGTTTTCTTGGATGATTATGCATCCTCCTTAAAAAAAATATGATGTGAATAAAGGATTAGGTGACATTACTGCTATCTGAAGTCCCCCTTTCCACAAAAAATACATTTAATCTACAAAGATTTTGAAAGTTTTCAAACATGAGTGAATACGACGCTTTTTGAATAGTTTCAATAGTTCCGAGACATTCTAATGATAAGGTATACTGTATTAGCTATGATTTTTAGACCCTATCACGGAAAAATTCGGCCAGGAATGTGATAATATGTTCTTTTATGACATAGAATGGACGCGTACGGACCTTATTACAATAGAGGATATGCATGTCCGGGGAGTCTACCTTATATGGGAATTGTTATTATTATTTTGCAAATAGTCGCTTACCGAAAACAATTGTCCAATCCAACGACAGAACGACAATACATGGGTGGTTTACTATGTTTTCATTTTATCACAGACACGCGCGGTTTAAGTCAATTAACCTTTTATTTTCCTCTACATTTCAAACTTTTAATTGTCAAACAAGGCTGTTCATACCTTGGAATACGCATGAATTCTCAGATTTTACGGTTTGGGGTCAAGAAATTCACATGAGACTTGTATTCACTGATACTTGGAAAGATGTGTAGACCTAGCGAATTACCTACTAAACACTTTACAAAACTTTAAACTATGTATATTTATCAATCAATTATTTATGACTACATGTATGATCTCGGAAATTGTACATACCTGGTACTGTATGTAAATCCGTTTCTATTTTTGTGACTCGAATGCATGAAAAAATTATTTTTCAGAGAGCTGGTAAAATAAGCCTTTTATCCAAGCATGCGATTTGAATTCCATAGAATGTTTTGATACTCACTCGTAACGCATCATTTAGCTGATTGGTCAGTTAGAAAGTATCGCCAGTGCTTCGATAAGCATATGAATTTATTCTTACGTCAGAAAATCTAGTTTCGTCGATTTGTTTATAATGGTAAAGGCCAGCTAGATTTTGCAGTTTTTTGTAAAAAGAAATAGCATGTTAGCGCAGTTCTGTACATTTTTCACCTTTCACATTTAGGTAGATATCAATAAAATACAATGACCAGCCAAAAAAAATTGTTCCTACTTGTGCTCGTATATTTTAAAGGTTTCGAAGAGTGGTGCGGGGTCAAAATTCAAGGGAAATCGAATGTAAACATGTTACCCCTACCCAAATGAAGGATCTGTATTGTTCAAATTATACATCTATTTTTATTAAAAATTTTTACTCGCAATTTGCGAGTGGGCGAGCGTTAAGTTTAAACCCTGAGTATTTCATTAAGGTACATATATAAGTGATAAGTTGCATACAAAAATAAGAGTAAAATTTGGACATTTATTTCATTTTATCCAAAAATCTCCCTCTGGAGAAAAATGCGACAATGCTAGCGTCTTGGCCCATCCTGTATCTATTATAATCACATACCTTCTGGTTCTGTAAGATAATATTGACTGTTTTAAAGTTTAAAGGCACAAAAGATCAAATTTTATATCAGAGTATACATCTTAAAACTGTACTTTCAATTCATTTAATGCAGATGCTGCGTTCGAATAGTGAAGTCAGAAAGAGCTGGATTGGGTAAAACTTTGTATAAAAATCGATTGGTTGAAAAACTATTAGAAAAACACACCATCGGAGTTGGGGAGGACTTCGCTTTGTCCATTACTATACCAATAAGCCAAAAACAGATTGACAAATCAGAAGTTTCAAAGAAGTTTCTTGAAAGCACCATGCCAGATGATCTGACGTTTCCTCGAATATTTCATATTGACATTGCTTATGGGGTAAGATGCCTGATGAATACTAAACCACATACAGAATCGTTATTTATTGATTTTTTAACCCCTCAACAACCACCAGCTAACCATTTGTATAGTATTTATACAATAAAATATGATCAAACCAACCACCAATAGCACAAAAATATATTTATGAAGCAATCCTCTCTTTTCATAACCATAACAATGCACTGGGTTTTTACAGGTCGAAAGATTCGTAGGAGCAATGCTTTTTAACATTCTTATTCTTGGAAGTACGGTAAATGACAGTGGATATGTGTTTAGGAGGTCAGAGAATGACTTGTTCATTATCGAAACAACGCTCCCAGATGACCACGATCAAGTACATCAACATTTTTGAAAATTTATTATAAAAAAAATTTAAAATGCGTCTCAATGTCCCACAAGCAATTTGGCAAAATATGTACTTTATTTTCACAGGCTAAAGAGTTCAATGCTTCTTGGCAACTGTTAAACATTCTTCCGTGTGTAACATGCATATCACCTGAAGATAGTCTTAGAAATGTGAATGAAGGTTTGTTATTTTACTTTAAGCTTCAAAACAATGATTTAGATAAATAAATATATGAATAGAGTTTCTTTAACTTTTTTTAAATCGCTGGAAAATTTTATTTAAAAAAAAAACTTGGTCCATAGAGTAAACGGTTTACCTGCTCTTGTACATACACGTGTTTATTATGCATGGTCGATCAGGAAATACCTTTAGTGATATTTACCATTCGTAAATACCCGTATTTCCCGTCGTGGTAAACGTAGAAAAATAGTAAGATTTTTAGGTGTGTTTTAGTGTAATACATGATTCAGAAATATTTAAAAGAATTAACATTAAAAACAAACAACAGATGAACATGAATCTTTGATTCTAAATATTTCTTTAATTCAATATATTAAATACACAATTGCATTAATACTCAAGATCTTCTTAAAAAACACATACATGTATATTTTTGTAACAGTACACATTATATGAAACATTTAGTTTTTTTTTCAACAGCTATTCAGATCAAACCAGATACAAAGTAAGATTTTTAAACAAAAACCCCATAAGACGTGATTAAAATACTAAGTTTTACTTTAATTTTTAGTAGTTTTCCAGGAATGATAAGCACATGAAGCAACTCCCAACTTTTGGAAATGAAAGTATTTCCTAGTTTTTTGCCAAGCCTGATATAATGATTTAATTTTCACAGCAGGTGCTCAAAATTCTGAATTTATGGTTGGTTTCGACAAGAAAAAGTTCCAGTCCGATGAGTGGCAAAGACCATTTCATTATTTAAAAAACAACGATGCAAGAACTGGAAACATCCCAGTATTCAATACACACAGAAAAGGGGAAAATATGAAAGAATGTTTGTCTGTTTTAACAAGGTAGGGCATAAATAATTTTCACCAGTTTTATAAATGTGTGAATCTATATGTTTACATTTTGGGATTCTCCGGAATGTTTAATTTTTGTAGACATTGTTGTTTGGAGGATCCATCTTGGGCAGAGCTGCGAAACTTTGTACATTTCCTTAATACACAACTGAAGGATTTCGAAAAATCAGCGTTTTGCGGATCAGGCCTTTCGCAGGATCTTCCTGGGTTTCAAACTTTTGTTCTCCGCTTCCTTATTCAAATGTCAAAGGTATCTTTTTTGGTTAATTGCCATTCTTTTTTTATCGTTAATTTTTACACGTAAGAATAAATTGAAATATAATAAAATTCAAAGGATTTTTCAACGAGATCGTTGGTCATGAGTGAAGGAAAAACAAATTGCAACTCGGATTATGTCGAAGAAGTTGGCGATCTGAATCGAAGAGAGAATGATGATGTTCCTGAAAACAATGCTGATCTTCAGCAATTTCAGATGCGCCGAAGATGGGAAACTAGGTAGGCATATAAGTTCGTTAGTTAACTGTCTATCTTTTTTTAAAGTTTATATTTCGTTAATTTTGGTAACGAAATTTTCAGATGTTTTATGGATAAACTATTAACAAGTAACTAAGTAAGTTCACTTACTCTATTTATAAAACGGCCCTGTAATATACAAATTAATTGACTTTATGAGTCCCATTGTCCCTTTCGAACATCGAGATAAAGTAGATCCCTGGAACTTTCATTTCCCTCCGAGAATCCAAGTATTGAAAAGCAAGCATTTTTAATCTGCAATGTTCTTGAATTTTGAATGATATCATTAAATTTTAGCATCTTCAACTTAAAATCAAGATGCCCTTAGACCCCCCCCCCCCCCCCCCCCCCCAAAAAAAAAAAACAAAAAAAAAAAACAAAACAAAACAAAACAAAAAACAAAATCATGGATTAAAAATTTCCTGAAAAGATTTCTTTCATTAAATCATAAGAAAACATCTAAGATCAAAAATTGGGGGCTAGGCAAAATATTTAAGACAGCTTACAATTTTTGCCAATTTGAAAAAAAATATCTCAAGATTTTGGGAAAATGACGCATTTCATTTCATCCTAATACATGGACTAGGTGAACACTAAAGTCATTTTTATTGATTATGCAGTCATCAAGGCTTCAAGTAGAATTTATATTTTCAATTACAACTTAGCAGCTCTGACTTTTTGCATAAATTTAGAGGGCTAAAAAGGGGGACATAAGTGAACCTTGCTCTTTTAGTATCACCTTTTTAAAATAATTTCAACAAAGAATACGGTACAGTTTCAATACAAATTTTGTCCTGTATTTTTCTAAAATATGGAGATGACGTACAAATTCGTCCTTTCTGAATCATAGGGATTCCATGCAGTAAGAATAAAAAATGTTTTTTTTTTCACATAACCTCCAAAATGTTTATTGTGACGTCATTAACGTTCCCCGTTATTTCTTTAAAAAAGTTGAAGAAGATATCAAATTTCAGTGGAACTTTCTTTGTCAATACATGTATAGAATGCATGCGTAGCCAACAAAGATTTTGAGAAATATACATGTAATTGTTAAAAGGATTTTACTCAACATACTTTAAAATTAAAGTGGATGACGGCTGAAGACACTATTTCTGAAGGGAATTAACCCTGAAATGAATCATTTTGAGTCTTTTCTTTAATATGTAATAATAAACTAAGTTGATGATGTCTTATTTCCAGAATTGTCCCCCTTTATGTCACACTCTTTCACCGCTTTCATATACTCAACTCATAATTGATATTATTTCATTACTTTTGTCAACATTGTTTAGGGCTCAATAAAACTCAAACTGTACTTTCTTTTATTTTTAGATTTAAAAATTTTTGGATGTAAATTGAAAATGCTTCTAGATCTACAAAATGCGACTTACATATACAGCATAGCAAAAACTTGTTTTATAAGAACATAAATATTTTGAATTCACAGATAAAGCGAAGTTATTTTAGATATATTTTAGATTTCAGCTACATATATTTAACGAATTTCCTATGAATATAACGAACTACGGATGTAGCAAAGTAATTATACAGGTCCCAATGTCTTCGTTATAACCGAGTTTTACTGTATTAGAAGCGTATTGCTGTCTGTTTTAATAAAGTATTGCATTTATCTTGTTTGGGTATTTATTAATTTTTTTTAAATGCATTGTTAATTTTATCCATTCTTTAAACAGTGCGCATCCATACCTGTTTTTCAATCCGGATCATCACAGTCTGACTTTCATTGGATTCAATATAGACAGAGCATTCAGAAATCTCGTTGATCAACAAACAGGAGCAATACTGGAAAAAAATATAATGAGTCGTCAGTTGTGGGAAGCACTGCAAAGAAATCGTGTCCCATTACAAGAGGACTTTAATGGTTTAAGCAGGTACCAAAATATGTTTACCTCTACTTTATAACATTTCACGTTATAAATAAACCTGCATTTAAGGCAGATGATAAAACAATTTTTTGTCTTTTTTTGGAGGAGACTGAATATCATGTCAGAGGTTTAGAAAATGGATAACGTCTTGCATATTTATTCCTTAGATTTAGAAAATGAAATATTATTTATTGCTTCCTTAAAATTACAAGTATTGACAATCACACTCAGTACAGTTACAGATGAAAAGAAAATTTCATAATGCTTGCTTGGTGCTAAAGGTGTAAAATAAACTTTAGAAAAATATACTTGATCCCACCTCTGATGTTTTGGGGGTTCGTGTTTGCTCTGCTGCTGTTTTGTATTGTTTTATGGTTTTTTGATCTTGAATACTGTTCATTATCTCCATATGTTTCAAACAAGCCAGACAAATTTTATGGAGAAAATTAAAGCAAAATTGTGAAAATCAGCCTTATATGATTTTTCTGACTTTTATCATTTTGTATTTCCTCGAAAAATTCACTTGGCTCAGTATATTTTTAAAAAGTTTATATTACACTTTAAGCACCAAGCTAATATATTATGAAACTTGTTTTCATCTGTAAAATTTTACCGAATGTGATTTGTACATATTTTCTATTTTATTGAAGTATTAACTAATAATTTCCATGTTTATTACATTTTCCAAGTTTTAGGAAAAAAAAATTCTAAGAATTTTCCACTTTTCTTAACCTGTGACAAAATATCACGACTCGATTTTCCACAGAAAAAATTGTTTGTATAATCTGTCCTTAAGGTACGGCTTTTTATTATGTCTAAATTAGCACTTCTTGTATTTTTTTTTTAATTTTCAGAAAAGATAAAATCGAGAGGCTTTGTAGCGTAATTGGAAACGATATGCCACAAGACCCCGACGACACATATGAGCTGACAACTGACAATGTAAAGAAAATGCTGGCGATTTACATGCGTTTCAGGTACTACTACATACTGTAAATATTACGATAAGTCAGAGATAGCATAAAGAGAACATATATAGTTAATAATGTAATTAAAATTAATACAGGAGACATCATTAGTAAATAGGAAATATGAAGAGTTATCAACGAGTAGCCGATTAATCGCTGAAAGGTCCAGTTATCGAATGTTATAAGCCTAATCGATAAATTGACCAATCAGTACTTCAATCTTACCCAGGATAACTCGAAATAAAAGGCACCATACAGTCTGTCACATACTAGTATGTTTCATATTTGCATGTTTTACTGACGACAAATAACAATGAAAGGCCATCTAACAATTAAATACTGTATGACAACAATAACTTTGTCTTTCCCTTCTTTATTTGTCCTAATTTATCAAATTATTTTTTAACATTTATCATTTAAGGTGATTATACACTCATATTTTTATAGTTAAAAATTAAAAACAGCATACATTTCCATCAAAAGATATAGAACTTAGTTTAGCCATTGCAAATTTAATAAAGTGCAAATGTTATCTTATTATTTTTAAACATACATATGTTGTAACGATTTTAAAGGCTATAAAAATAAAAATATTTTAATTTATTATAGATTATGTAATTAACGGTAAATAACAATTTCTTACATCTAAGGGCAGATCACATTAACTGCATAAAACTACCCAATAAATGAAGCTCTTTTGTGTGCAATGTTTAGAGCGTCCTTAAAATGTAACGTGCAACACGATTAAATATCTTTAATTTGTGCTTTTAAAAATTTAAAATCTATTTAAGTGCTGTCCTCTGATTGAAATTGGGAAGTTGTATTTAAAACCTTTTGGTATATTACAAAACCACCCCTATTGCGACTTGTGTTTTAAAATCACTGATGGGTTTAATTGATGAGGAGCTAAAATTTAGAAATGACACGAACATCACATGTAATCTATGATAGATGTATATAGTATATATTTAAATGAAATTTGGTATACAGATTTATTATGAGAATATCTAGGACAAGGTTTGTTCTAGATACGACCGAGTCATGTTGGACAGAGTAATACCCCTTGAACTAAGGAAAATTCCAATTATATGCAGTTTCCGTTTATTTTCTTTGCAGGGGTTGATTATATTGTTATGAAATTGAGATTTATCATGAGAATATCTAAATCAGGATCTGTGTTGGGTAATCGAGTTATTTAGGACAGAGTTAAGTTCCTTCGTTTACAAATTCCAATTATTTGGGGGAGGGGGCATAAATGTTTTGCACACATCTCTTGTTAATTTCTCTTTTCTTATTTATTTTTTAAATTATCTATTCTTATATTTCAAAATTTTTACAATAAATTTTTTATTGAAAAATCATATAAAGAGGATTTTATATTTCAAAGATCTGGTATTTTCTAAAAGATATATAAAATTAATTTCGTTGCATTCCAACTTAAATTCACTATATATATTTCATGTTCATTAGAATAATGTATACAAGTATATTGAAAAAATCATATAAAGATGGAATGTTTTACAATTGATTAATGAAACAGTCATTTATAATATAATGAGTCGTAAATATAATTATATTATGTTATGCAAAATAAAAAGGTTATAAGATTCCTAACATACAAGTTTTATCTTTTTATTTTCTGAGAATATAAGATATATTTAGTATATATGCAGCGGTGCGAAGTTACCTTTTTTAAAAACGATTTTTTAAAAGCCTAGGACATCACATTAGTCACTGTGGGATTTACCTTAACAATATTTTAACTGAAAAATTTGATTACATTAAACGCACAGTGTATTTAAAAATATTGTGCAATAATATTGTTTTGTTATTAGATGTAATATACCAGTTATTGTCATGGGGGAAACTGGTTGTGGAAAGACTTGTTTGATAAAATTTCTTTGCTCACTACAATGCCCAGCTGGCCTTGAAGGAGAAATGAATACAATGACTCTGATGAAGGTATTGCTGCATCATATTTACAATATTTTTTAAACTTATGTCTTCTTTAATAAGTTTTTTTTTCAAGTTAAAGCACTCCACTTTATAATATATACTGAAATGAAAAAGAAATGCAGGGTAGCATAATATGCGTTATATTTTTGACCGTTTGACCAAAAATTACGAAAAACTGGTCAGATGAGAATTTTATTTACTCGTACAGAAAGTGCTAAAAGCCTTACAAATTGCGCAATTTGACAAGTTTGTCAACGATGTTCCTGTATACCATTTGATGCATTTGAGGTATTCATATTGTTTTTCAATTTTCAAAGACAATATGCATTTCTTGCAATCATGTCACAGTTGACGGAAGTTCCATGGAGTCTAGCTTTTACGTTGCGTAAGTGAGAACAAAGGCAACAAAAAATTGCCGTGCAGTCGCTAGTAACCCCCTCCCTAGAACGTCATTAAATATGCTATAAAACCGATGTTCCTCTCACTGGCTTTTTTTGATGGGTTTTTTCCCTGTCTAATGTAGCTTGGGTTTGATAAGACTTTCTCGCAAACAATTACATTTACTCGACTAATCTCCGTAACGTCCATCTTTTTCTCATTAAACATCTGTGGGACAGAGTGGAAGATGGGGAATGCCCAAGCAGGTCTCTTTTTTCTTTCAGTATATTCAAATGTACCTCTTAAAAGTGAGTACAATTAGTATATTTTCTTTAGCTAAAATAATCTAAAGATGAAATAAAATGCAATATTTTAAAGGTGCATGGCGGTACATCAAAAAAGCACATCATAGAAAAGGTAAAGCAGGCAGAGTCACTGGCTCAGTATAATTGTGACAATTATGGAAAGCATATCATCACGGTTCTTTTTTTCGACGAAGCAAATACCACAGAGGCGGTTGGATGTATTAAGGAAATAATGTGTGATGGGACAATTGATGGGCAACCACTTGCTCTAAATACAAATCTAAAGCTTGTGGCAGCTTGTAATCCGTACAGAAAGTAAGTTTCTTTTTTTTTTTGTTGCTGCCTTATCATTGTAATCCTTTTTGGTATTATTTGGTGAATTTTCACATTCTCAAAAGGGCAATGTTATTTTTCCTTTTGATTTTTCATGAATAAATTTTTTAAAAATGTATATCTTACACATTCAAAATTACATTTTTCTGTTTTGTCTTATATGAGTGTTTTTCACACCAAAAGCCTTTTGTTTCATACGTGTAACGGTTGTTGAATTTATGAATTGTCCAATCGGATTTAAGAGGTTCTCAAGCTTTGCAGATTCAATTTCAGATTTAAAACTGTTTAATTTATCTTTGATATGCAGACACTCACAAGAAATGATCGAGAGACTAGAAAGAGCAGGTCTTGGTTATCATGTCAATGCTGATGAAACGGATGACAAACTCGGTAAGTTAAATTTACGAGGATAAGCGAGAGCAAACTTTATATTATTGATTTTTGATTATAAAATATATTGTTTTAAAGCCCTCTTATTTCTTTTCGTATGATTTGCAGGCCGTATACCAATGCGCCACCTTGTGTACCGCGTCCAACCACTTCCACAAAGCATGTTACCACTGGTTTGGGATTTTGGACAACTAGACAACTATGTTGAGAAATTATACATAGTTCAAATGGTTCAAAGATGTGTATGTATTCTTTATCATCACATTTTTTTTGCTTGTATACATAACGGAATTTTTTGAAAATTGCCCTAAACTACTCGTATCAATGTTGATTATATTTTCCATTTTAATCTATGAAATACTTCAAAAATATTTGTGTGTTTGTGTCGAGGAGGGGGATTTTATGAGAGCGATTTGTATCAATTTAGTAATATATGAAAGACAATATTTTCAGCATTATTTTACATATATGATATTTAATTTATATTCGTAGGTACGGAGTGGCAGTTTGCCAAATTTAAATAGAAAGGCGGTCAACATAATAAGCAGTATTCTTACTGCTTCACAGGAATTTATGAGAAAACAAAATGTACGTATGTAGGATATTAATTAAGAGAAAGTGTATGGTTATTTTTTTTAAATTAATATCTTATTTTACATTATATCTTGCTCTTAATACAAGCTATATTATTGGTTCATCTTTAGGACGAGTGCAGTTTTGTTAGTCTTAGAGATGTTGAAAGGACACTCAAAGTATTTGGCTGGTTTTACAACCAACACGAAATTTTTGCTGCTGTAGATCGCCTTGAAGAAAGCGAGGTTGATGAAGATATTGATGAAATTCCAAGACCTGTTGGAGTGGTATAATTTGAATATATATCAAATTCAATATATAGAAAACATATTTCAGTAACCTTCTGTTGTACATTCGATTTATAAATTTAAAACGATATAACTGATTAATTCTGAAAAAAAAAATTAGTTATTGTTTGGTTTTTTTATTTTGCATGATAATGATAACTAAAAATGGTGAAATTTTTATTAAAAATTATTTTCTTTCACTAACGTACATTTAATTATAGTGAAATTATGTACATATTATGTAAAGATCAAAGTTGAAAAAAAAACTATAAATTTTTAGCATTTACATGCCCATGTTATGAAAATGACCAGATCTCTTCTACTTGCCCTTGGAGTGTGTTACCACTCATCACTTAAATCAAGGGAGAAATATATAGAATACATAACTAAGTTCTTTGAATCACCATTACAACTTTCCGGGGGAGCACAAGAAATGGAAAGGGAAATAACAAGGTAGGCAGTAATTTTCAAAATGCTATTAATATAGTAAAATTATAACGGAAATCATGTCAAAAGTATAATATTTTGAAAAAATATATATATATTTAAGGTGTCAGATGGCATTTCTACACAATGTGAATCTCAATGACAATATTGCAAAGAATCTTGCACTAAGAGAAAATTTTTTCATGATGGTGATATGTGTGGAACTTCGAATTCCCCTTTTTTTGGTTGGAAAACCTGGAAGTTCGAAATCGCTTTCAAAAACCATTCTTGACCATAACATGCAAGGCAGGGATTCACAAACATCACTGTTCAAAAGTCTCAAACAGGTATATTGTTGCAATGATAAAACATTGAAGTAAATATACGAGGGCTGTTCCAAAATATTGAGATATTTTTTTCTATTTTAATACTCATTAAACGTCTTTCGGTGAAAATTGGCATACTACAAACATTAAAAAAAGAAAAAAAAAACATTTCAGAATTTTTAAAATTATATTTTCCATAATATATAATTAAATCTATGGTAATGTTAACCGAGGCAGTAAAAATAGATGAGAGTTAGTTAACGTTGATTAATACTTTCTAAACCCCGTTGGATCCCTAATATCGGTTTATATTTATTTTCATTTTTATTTTATTTTAAGCAAATTTGATAGAATTTTGATCTAAAATATGGAGTCAATCATATCACGAAAAAAAGAAATAAAACGATGGTTAAATGAATTTTGATGTCAAGACGGAGCATCGAACATAGCTAAATTTTATGCTATGCTGAGGATAACATTTGTCTAAACTAAAAACAACTATAAAAGTGTGAAAAAAAAATTAATTAGATTATTTTTATAGGTGTATTTTTTCTCAAAAATTATTTAACAAGAGTGAAAACAAAAGCGCTGGACGGACGATCGTTCATTACGGGTTAAATAACTGACTATGGGGAAAATTCGGAGTACATGATGTTAGTCAATCTGTATGTCATACTACTAAACTCACTTTAGTGACCACAGTACACATCTTTTTTTTAAAAAATAAATCGTTAGAAAAAAGATAATAAATATTGATATCTTGAATTTTAACTTATAATCTCCAATCGTTCAACCTGAGAAAGACTATACAACTGATGTAAAAATGGCAGAAGTATGCTCCCTCTCTTTCATTAAATTATAATATTACCTGGATGTAGCTAACGACCTATGAACTAGAAATTTTGCACAATGGCTGTATTTGTTCTGAATAAAATATTTAAGAAGTTCCATAAATTTATCATTTTCCCTCATAAATTAAAGTTAATGTGTCAATATTTTTTTAGCAGCCTTCTTTAATGAATGATTTTGATAGTACAGATTATGCAAGTATCACCTGTTAATCAAAGATATCTTCTTTCTTTTTTGATTGTTTACAGATACAGTTGATTTCGTTTCAATGTAGCCCATTGGCAACTGCTGATGGGATTTTGAAAACTTTCAAACAGGCCAGTAGTTTTCAAAAGAACAAAGACTTAGACAGATTTGTATCAGTGGTTGTGTTGGATGAAGTTGGACTTGCCGAGGACTCGCCCAGAATGCCACTTAAGGTGATTAATAATGACCTTTGTAAAGTATATATTAGTATTTTATTTCATAATATTTTAGATAACATTTTTGGTTTGTTGCCCACGTGGCACAGTGCCGTCTTCTAACGTCTGCTACAGCTTTGCGGAGTAAGAAGTTGATTATTACGTCGCAAGTTCGAATCCAACATGGGACATGGGGACTGTCCTTTAGATATGACCGTATAAATCGAGATGAAAGAGATCCCTCACTGCTCAATAGCCCTGAGTTCCGGGTATAGTCAAAATTTGCAACTTTCTACCAGCAAGTGGTGGCGTCAACAAAAAAAATTCTCGAGAGGGACATTAGGCAGTAAACAATTTTGGTTTAATCATTGTTGATGTATTTTTTGTGTTTATTAAAGGCATTGCACCCTCTATTGGAAGATGGTTGTCCTGATGATGAGGAGTTTGAAGAATACAAAAAGGTTATTTATGTTTTTACTACAGAGAAAAATACTCGATGAAATTACAATGTAAATAAACATGTTATTAACAATTGAAAATACTGACAAAATATATTAATCAGTGCTTGAAAATTTATTTATATAAGGTTTCTTTCATTGGTATATCAAACTGGGCTCTGGATCCAGCAAAGATGAATCGTGGAATATTAGTGCAGAGAGAAGTTCCTGATGAGCAAGATCTTGTTGAAAGTGCAAAGTATTATTGATATGATTTTTTTTAATGTTTTTTTTTTCAAAATGTATCTAAGCTAAAGCTCGTCAAGAATTAGTACTTCAACAATTCAAAATAGATATATTAGACATAGCACGCTCCATTTCAATTTTCTTCATATTTATACCCTACCAACTCATTATATATAATTAGGTTATTCATATCCAAATCGGTACATCTAGTATATATTTTTGACAACTGTATGTTGACAGCAAAAGACCTATTAGTAAATCAAGATACGAAATTAAAACGACAAAACTAATTAAGCTAGCTCACAATTTCATTGATATAATACAAATTGTAAGCAGAGCAAACCCAGACCTCTTTAAACATGGCGATCAAACCTGGTGCCATGGAGGATTAAACTATTCTGTTACTATTGTAGTTGGCTATGTGTATTGACAAAAAATAGAGTGGTTGATTGAGATGAGCATTTAATAATTTCTCTTTCAGGGGAATTTGCCATTCTGACAATGTTTATCAACAAATTGAACACCTCATTCCTCCCTTAGCCAAAGGGTATCTCCGTATATTTGAAAAGGCATGCAACTGCGAAGCATTGTTTGGTAGCTTAACAGAAGACCATTTAAAGGCCAGAGAGTTCTTTGGACTGCGTGACTTCTATAGGTCAATATAAGTTTCATATTAAGTTTTTATGCGTATTGTATATGTATTTCAAATATTTATTTGAGAATATAATCCATATAATTATTATTAGTATTTATGACCTTTCGTACAGAAATATTATAATTACCAAACTGTAGGTTGTTTCGAAGATTATTTTATTTTATATTTTGTACACGACAAAAATATCCTGCACATATACTAATTTTTAAATTATAGTCTTGTGAAAATGATCTGTGCAATAGCTGCTGAAAAACGAAGAAGTCCAGATCAGCAGGAATTAGTTATCGCTATTAAACGAAACTTTGGAGGTCTTGAAGGACTTGATCCAGTTCAGGAGTTTGGTCACTTTTTGCCAGATTTATCAAGAACTCAAGTAAGCTTCACCTTCCATAAAACCCATCAATATTATCATCCATCAATCACAAAGTTAATGTGCAATTAATTATCTATGATATACATGTAACAAGTTTTTGTCACTTTACATAATGTGTCCTGTGTATTGAAATAAATATTTCAATTAATATAATTGATGTGTAGATGAATTGAGGTCGTTTCTTTTTGTAGCTCGTACACAAAATTACAAAGACGGATACAGCATTGCTTCGTGAATGTCTTCGTTATGAGGAAAACAAAAAGTATCTTTTTGTTTAATTCCTTCAATGTCACAGTATCTGTATACTTATTTTTAAAACGTTTTCATGCATCGTACAACTAGGAAGAAGAAAAATGTCCACGCCTTTGCAGTTATAACTTGACTATATTTATTTACAGAGAGTCGAGATACATACTTCTATTAACGGAAAATTATGGGGCATTAAACCTTCTTCATCAACTGATGGGAAACGAGGAAAATACACATATCATATTTGGATCAAGTTTTCCAAGAGATCAGGAATACATTGAGGTATAGCAAAAGCTTTCATCAGCTTTTCTTGAAAGTTTTTGTTTGTTTTCACAAATCGTGCTATGAGTGTAAAGAACAAAGACTCATACTTGTTATAAATTTTAAGAAATAGAGCCAGTTATATGTCTCACAGCGACACTTTGACAACTTGATTATGTTTCAACAGATCTGTAGAAATATCAACAGAATCAAGGTATTCATGGAAACAGGAAAAACTGTTGTTTTGTTGAACTTGGAAAACCTCTATGAGAGCTTATATGATGCTTTAAACCAGGTAATAATTGGTTGGCTAATATGGCAAGAATTTTTGATATCTTATTTTATATCACATAATGAGACAAGATATTTTTCTTTGGAAAAGAGATGAAAAATAACAAGCGAATTGGGAACAAAAGTTGATTCTGAGAAACTGTTGTTATGAATACCATTTATTTGAATTTGTGCAAATTACTAGTAATAATTACGTAATGTAACATTTGTGTAGTATTACATGGAAAGTGGACCAGATAGATACATTGATCTTGGACTTGGAACCCACAGAGTTAAATGCAAAGTTGACAAAAGATTCAGGTACTTTATGAATTCCAAAATATGTGACTCATGAAACCTTTTTGTTAAATCGATGTATCACAATCAAAATCATATCCATGGAAATGGTTTTATTTTGTATCAGCTGTTCGTTCAATTCATGTTAACGTAAACAGAAATTGCCATTATCAATCTTGTTCGAACATTCACATTTTAGACTGGTAGTTGTAGCAGAAAAGAGAATTGTTTACAGAGAATTTCCAATTCCGCTGATAAATAGACTAGAAAAACATTTCTTGACAATGGAAGGGATGCTGACCGATATTCAGTTAAAATTATCGAAGAATCTAGAGGAGTGGGCAAAAGACTTTATCTGTAGTTCAGACAGGTATAATATGTATTTAGAACAATTTTCCGCTAAGTAAATTTTGAAAACAAATTTCGTCACTGTGTAAAAATAACAAACAGAGTTATTAGACAGAGTGTCTTTCAGCAAAAGTGTACGAATAGAAGAAGTTTTCATTGGTTACAACAAAGATACATCCGCTGGCGTCATTCTAAAAGCTTGGGACATGCTCACAAAAGGCACATCTAACGACGAGTTCACATTCCAGAATGTAAGAATTCATTTTTCAAAATGTTTTTCGGAAAACTTTTAAAAAATGTTCTTTGCGCTTTTACATTGTTTAAATTTTTATCATTTAATAGAACGTAATGGAGTCAGCAAGAGATATTTTGTTGTGGGGATGTACTCCAGATGCTGTGCTGAGACTTAAAACCTCAAGACTACAGATTTTTGCCGACGCATATTTTACACAGTACTTTAGAGACCAATGTCATGAAAGTTTGTGCGATTTTCTTCAATTCAGAAATGACCATGGAGAATTTGGTGGAAATTTTATTCAGGTTTTATTATCGACTTTTGTTTCTTTAAATTTGAATATGCTAATACTATAGTAAGCTTGCAACTCCTGTCCTATTTCCTAAATTAGCAAATGAGACAAGCTTGCATTAAACAAGAATTTCATTTTGTAGATTACGACTCATTCAAAGCTCATGTCAGTGGAAGACAAAAGAGCACTAGAAAGGACATTGCCATTTTTGTCTGGAAAAATCGCTATCCTTTCGCTACAAGCATTTGATACGGAACAGCAGTTTTCTTATCAGATAAGGTACAATAATTCAAAACCTACGTTGATATAAAATTCAATAATCATTATTGACTACTAAAAGATATTAAAAGAAGATGAAAAAAGATCAATTTTATCAAATGTTGTCACTTTTGGAAGTACTTGACATGTATATTTCATTTGTAGAGAAACGTCACAAAAGGGAACTAGCCTATTGCTTGTACAGTGTGACACAGGAGATGAGAATTCTAACCTTGTAGAATGTGCTAGACACTGCGTACAACGAGAAATTCAAAGCAACGCCTTGAATTTATGTGTTATATTTCTGGTTCATTTGTCAAGAGTCAGCAAACATTACTTCTCCGGATTTCAGGTCTGTTGCAATTATTATACCCCCGATCTGAAGGAGAGGGGGGTATACTGTTTACCCTTGTCTGTCTGTCTGTGTGTCCGTGTGTTTGTGTGTCCCTGTGTCTGTGAGTCCGTGTGTCTGTCCGTAACAAATTTCCGTCGCAGTTTTCTCGACAACTACTCATCGCAGATGCTTATAATTTTAACACAACCTTCTCTAAGGCATGCCATACAGTGGGATACATTTTTCTTCAATATTCCGATGTCTACTTCCTGTTTGTCTATGCATCTGTCTGTTTCATACATAACAAATTTTCGTCGCAGTTTTCTCAGCAACTACTCATCGCAAATCCTTGAAATTTTAACACAATATTTTCTGAGGCATGCCATATGGTGGGATGCATTTTTGTTCAAATCTTATACCAACTTCCTGTTTGTCTGTGCGTCTGTTTCATACATAACAAATTTTCGTCACAGTTTTCTCATTAACTATTCATAGCAGATGCTTGAAATATGAGTAGACTCTTTGTTGAGGCATGCTATATGGTAGGATTAATTTTGATATGAATCTGATGTCAATTTCATATTTTTCTGTGCATCTGCTTGTAATTGAACTTGTGTATATTAACATGAAAGTGTTTATTCACCTCAGAGCGGGGGTATTCTTAGTGAGCATTGGCTCACAGATTTCTTGTTACACATGCAATTAACCTTCTATTTTTTCAGAATTTTAATAGTATTTTTATGAATATTTCAGACAGGGTTATGGACATCGGTCCACATTGACGAGCTACGTTCCTCCTCACTTCCAAGCATAGAAACGCTAATGTCAAAGACAATCTCCTCAATTTTAATGGAAAGTCTTTCCTTGAAAGAAAACTTTGTAGAAGAATCTGGGGATGAAACTACCAATCCAAATGTCATGCAGGTAGGGATATGTGTACGGACACTTTATTCCATATCTGATTTTTTTAAAGTTTGTGTTTGCTCTGCTCCAATTTTGAATTGTTCAATGGAGTTCTGGGCGTGAATACTATTTGTTATCTCCATGTTTTTCAAAATGAAATTAAATAAACATTTTAGACTTCAAACAGGTACATATAAATTAGACATGTACTTTGAGGAATAAAGAGGTCATTTTCGACGGGTAATCGATGATTCTTATAATTAAAGCTATATTTAGTTATATTTTATATTTGATGGTTTTATTTATTTATCTGTCAAACTTGTGTTATAAGCATTATCTAAGATAACAAATAATAATTTTCTTTCAACATATATACTTAAAAAATTAAATACTTAATGCATAGCCTATGAACCAAATTATATGTATTTTCAGCTAGTCATGTTTGCTCTGATTTTTGGGGTTATCATTTGACAAAGAAAAATTTCCATATTACTTTTAAAATTTGATCATTTTTTAGGATGTGTATATCGGTTCTTTGGATGAAATGTATAAACATGACCAGGCCCTGTGTCGTAGTAGGTGCTGGTCTTTTTCATCTCGAGAGAGATTTTTCCCTTAAGTCATTTGTTATCAATTGCTCTGAATGCAGTATAAAGGTCTAAATTTGCAGCCATCAACAGAGAAGTGGTGAACTCTCGATATACATTGTAAATGAAAAATTTTCGAAAGGGACATACAAACAAAAAAGGACAACAAAAATATTATGCCTACGTCATTCTCTCTCTCTCTCTCTCTCTCTCTCTCTCATTCTCTCTCTCTGTCAGGATTTTTTTTTCAAGAACAGATGGACATCAATGAACCAAAAACTCATCCCTAACTAAACCGCTCTAGCTCATGTTCTATTGTACTAGGGGAGAGGACGTAGATTAAGTATTATTCTCATAATGTGCCTTGGTATTTAAAAAAAAAGTAACTTGCAGTATTTAATAAAATGGCTGTATGTTTTCAGCATGACATGCAAAATATATTAGTTCAAAAAGAACTGCAGTTTGGGATTTTATTTACACTTCTTATCAAAAAAAATTTTTTCAGCGCAACAGCCTCTAACCGTGATTTAAGATTTGAGATTAAGAGTATGATAATTCATTTATTTCCATAGGAACGCCATGCAAATTTGCGAACAATTCTGTTTAATTGCATACATCCTGCATTAGCAAGTATCGGAGAACTAGATGAAGAGGAAGGAAGGTCCATTGGAAGAATAAGGTTCATTTTTAAGGAACTCAGCAAGAACAAAAATTTGATAGAAGGTAAGTTATTTTAATAGAGGCATATACTAGTAATCAAACAGAAAATTGTTTTTACTCGACAGGACTGAAGACAATAATGTTACCGGTATATTGGTCTTTCTATATCATAATATAAATATATACCATATATGTTATTGTGTAGCGCTGACAATTTTTAAATGGCTCGATTTATGTTGAAGGAGGCTGGGGAGTCAACAAATTAACAAAAAATTAACCACCAGATCTAACTTAAATTTTTAGATATGATATCTTTAGCTGTCAACTATCATTTGACAAAGAAAAATTTCATTCATATTACTTTTAAAATTTGATCATTTTGTATATCTTTATATGGAGCTCTTCTTCTTAGGAGATAGAAATCGTCTAAAAATGGCCATGACCACCCAGCCTCTTTAAATTTTAAGACATTTGTTCCATTTTCATATACTGGTTAGTGACAGAAATTTTGCCAAATAATAATTTGTGATAATTTAATAATAATAATTTTTTAGAAATAAATAATAATTGTAATAATAAAATAATAATAATTTATTCTTTGGGCGCGTTATAAAAATAGAAAATTCATTGCAAAAGCTACTACCGTAAGAATGTGGCAGTGATTTTTGAATTTTACTTATGATATTGTACTTCTATACATGTACTTTCAAATGTTTGTGATGGCAATCAGAAGCTATACCTATTCGTTTGAACTTTCTATATGTTTTTAATTTTTAAAGGGCAATTTGGTCATGGACTAATGAAACATATCGTGACAATCCTGTCAAAGCAAAATATGGACAAAGACCTGCAAAATCAATCCTGGATGCATTCGGAAGCTGCAACCGCTGCTAGTATTAACAAGACTGGTACTTTAAGGTAAAATAAAAATTATTGTATAAAATTCTAGAAAAGTTAAAACTATACGAGTTTTTTTTTTGTACTTTTGAAATATTTTCTTCTCACTTTTGGTGTTTCAAGTTGATTAATTAATTCTTCGAAACAACAGAAATTAAGGAAAAGAAAAGTATGCGATGCGAGTTTATGAGAGTTATAATATTACTATAGGTACCAGAAATATTGGTTCCTTTGATAGAATGGAATGAAAAATAATTGAATTATTTATTCCACAGTTGATCTTTATTCAGCGTAAAAGATATGTATTTATGAAACGCATATGCTCCCGTATGACCGCTCAAAGTCAAGGTTTAAGATTTTTAAATGTAGGTCAAACACCAATGTTAGGAGTTGGAAAATTGTGATGAAAAAATAATCTTTGGTTACATGGAACATGTAGATTACACATGTTGAATGTAGAAGTCCTAGCAACCACCCAAGGAACATGGCAAAACGTTTTTTTTCCCAAAAGTGTGAAATGCTCAAACACGAAATACACGAGTCAAAACAAGTTTGTTTAAATAGAAAGGTTTTATCTTAACGAATACATAAGTATTTTAATATGAAATCTCTAGCACTAATCATTTTAAAGTTTTAAACAAATTTAGGTCAAGCTCATAGATCAAAAGATTAAAAAAAAATACCCAAGGAGTTGCGCATCAAGAAATACACATATAAAATTTGAAAGTCCTTACTCCATCCATTCAAAAGTTATGGACAAGGTTAACGTTTTTGTGGAAACTGACAAACACATATAACAGAGAAACAGCTAGACATACGGAAGGGTGATGAATCGAGCTGAAAACTGTTATCCTAAATTACATCCTAAAAAATTCTTAATCATGTCCCGGAAATTGCCCTTTTTATTCATTCTAATAAAACATTATCATATGTATGATATTTACTAAGAAAGTGAAATTTTTAATGATTTACAGATCAAGTTGTTTGAAGATTATTGAGGAAAAAGTGACACCGCTTCTGGCAAACATCGTTGCTTTCGTGGACACGAATAAGAACATTTCGATTCTGGAAAACAATAGCGACGAAATGAACTGGATAGCAAACATGTGGCTTGGAATATTCAATAATATGGATGTTGATGCATTTGGAAAACTGAAAGTCCCAAAAGTGATCAGCACCGGCGCAGGACATTTGTTTACATCAAGTTTCCCATTTTCATGGCTGATATATGATATAGTCGAAAGGCTTATTCTTGTGACATCAGAAAATGAAATAGGTTCGTGAGCATTTCTTTCTATTTTCAGAAAATTTGTACTTTTATTAGGCCCATTAAATACTATTTATAGAAAAGGGAGAGAGAGAAACTGGTTTTTTTTTTTAATTTATGTTTAATACAACATGTAATGTTATAGGAAAAACTGCAGAAGAATTGTTTTTGGAGTCAAGCATCGGGAACTTCATTATTCAGAATTTGATTCCTGAAAGAATCAACGAAGCAACAAAGCTCTACATGTTGGATTTTATTCATATGGCTCACAATACACGATGTGTCAAGGAGGAAAAAGTAGCAATTTTTAAATTACTAAATATTTGTTAACTTTTAATCAATATTACCTTGAAAATCTCAATAGATGTTTTTATGCCGTTATTTCTCTTTTTAATCGTATATGTCTCAGTTTTATAATATGAGAATTTACATGTTTATTTGTCAATGAGGTTTACTTAATTGTAAGTATTGTATGATGAGAAATTTCAGGACAATCTGATATTTAGATTAAATTTCAAGAAAAAGGTGTAGTTAAA